>NC_061508.1:106651323-106684987 GCF_022539505.1 Lolium rigidum | reverse complement strand
TGAACCATCAATTTTCCGAGTGTTAGTTCCGATGATGCCGCCGCCCATCTCAATAATTTTGTTGAACTATGTGAAATGCAAAAATATAAAGATGTAGATGGTGATATTATTAAACTAAAATTGTTCCCTTTCTCATTAAGAGGAAGAGCTAAAGATTGGTTGCTATCTCTGCCTAAGAATAGTATTGATTCATGGACTAAATGCAAGGATGCTTTTATTGGTAGATATTATCCCCCTGCTAAAATTATATCTTTGAGGAGTAGCATAATGAATTTTAAACAATTAGATACTGAACATGTTGCTCAAGCTTGGGAAAGAATGAAATCTCTCGGTTAAAAATTGCCCAACCCATGGACCGACTACTTGGATGATCATCCAAACCTTCTATGCAGGACTAAATTTTTCTTCGCGGAATTTATTGGATTCAGCTGCTGGAGGTACCTTTATGTCCATTACATTGGGGGCGGCTACAAAACTTCTTGATGATATGATGATAAATTACTCCGAATGGCACACGGAAAGAGCCCCACAAGGTAAGAAGGTAAATTCGTTGAAGAATCCTCTTCCTTGAGTGATAAGGTTGATGCTATTATGTCTATGCTTGTGAATGATAGGACTAATATTGATCCTAATAATGTTCCGTTAGCTTCATTAGTTGCTCAAAATTCTAGGCCATACCCGCTAATGGTAATACTTATGGTAGATATGAGGGAAGGATGCTAGATATTGAAAGATCCACTAAAAATTTTATGCAATCGCAATATGAGCAAAATCAATTGTTTACTAAAACTTTGAATGAACAATCTACCTTGTTGAAAAATATAGGAAATCAACTTGAAAATTTGAATAGGGAAATTTCTGGTCCGCAAACTAAAATTTCAAATGCCGAAACCCGAATCCCATACATGTCCGCCTCACAATCCTCTTTAATTAATAAAATGGCTGCTAAACCTGATGACATTGAAAATAAAATTGTTACTACAGCAAATGCCATCCAAGTTAGAATTAATGAGAATATAAGATTAATGGCTGAACTGCGTGCTAGGTGGGATAGAGAAGAAAATGAAAAACTAGCTAAAGAGAAAAATATAGCTAAAGTTTGGACTATTACCACCATTAGTAATGATAATGCTACACATGTTGCTGCACCTCCTACTCATACTAATAAAAGAATTGGTGTTAGCAATGTTTCCACTTCTAATGCAAAGCGCGAAAACTGCTCGAAACTGCTAAAACTGCCGAAACCGCTCGCGATAAAGCTGCTGAAATTTTTTCCAACATTGGGGATGATGATCCCATTGCTTTAGATTATAATGGTTTGAATTTTGATGATTGCCACATCTCTGAAGTTATAAAGTTCTTGCAAAAACTTGCTAAAAGTCCTAATGCTAGTGCTATAAATTTGGCTTTCACGCATCATATTACAAATGCTCTCATAAAAGCTAGAGAAGAGAAACTAGAGCGCGAAGCCTCTATTCCTAAAAAGCTAGAAGATGGTTGGGAGCCCATCATTAAGATGAAGGTTAAAGATTTTGATTGTAATGCTTTATGTGATCTTGGTGCAAGTATTTCGTTATGCCAAAGAAAATTTATAATATGCTTGACTTGCCACCGCCGAAAAATTGTTATTTGGATGTTAATCTTGCTGATCATTCTACAAAGAAACCTTTGGGTAAAGTTGATAATGTTCGCATTACCGTTAACAATAATCTTGTTCCCGTTGATTTTGTTGTCTTGGATATTGAATGCAATGCATCTTGTCCAATTATATTGGGAAGACCTTTTCTTCGAACTCGTTGGTGCTATTATTGATATGAGGGAAGGTAATATAAAATATCAATTTCCTCTCAAGAAAGGTATGGAACACTTCCCTAGAAAGAGAATGAAGGTACCTTATGATTCTATCATTAGAACAAATTATGATGTTGATGCTTCATCTCTCGATGTTACTTGATACACACTTTCTGCGCCTAGGGGAAAGGCGTTAAAGAAAAGCGCTTATGGGAGACAACCCATGTTTTTACCTACAGTACTTTGTTTTTATTTTGTGTCTTGGAAGTTGTTTACTACTGTAGCAACCTCTCCTTATCTTAGTTTTGAGTTTTGTTGTGCCAAGTTAAGCCGTTGATAGAAAAGTAAGTACTAGATTTGGATTACTGCGCAGTCCCAGATTTCTTTGCTGTCACGAATCTGAGCCCACTGCCCTGCAGGAAGCTCAGAAAATTATGCCAATTTACGTGCATGATCCTCAGATATGTACGCAACTTTCATTCAATTTGAGCATTTTCATTTGAGCAAGTCTGGTGCCATTTTAAAATTCGTCAATACGAACTGTTCTGTTTTGACAGATTCTGCCTTTTATTTCGCATTGCCTCTTTCGCTATGTTGGATGAATTTCTTTGATCCACTAATGTCCAGTAGCATTATGCAATGTCCAGAAGTGTTAAGAATGAGTGTGTCACCTCTGAATATGTCAATTTATATTGTGCACTAACCCTCTAATGAGTTGTTTCGAGTTTGGTGTGGAGGAAGTTTTCAAGGATCAAGAGAGGAGTATGATGCAACATGATCAAGGAGAGTGAAAGCTCTAAGCTTGGGGATGCACCCGGTGGTTCACCCCTGCATATATTAAGAAGACTCAAGCGTCTAAGCTTGGGGATGCCCAAGGCATCCCCTTCTTCATCAACAAATTATCAGGTTCCTCCCCTGAAACTACATTTTTATTCGGCCACATCTTATGTGCTTTTTCTTGGAGCGTCGTTTTGTTTTTGTTTTTGTTTTGTTTGAATAAAATGGATCCTAGCATTCACTTTATGGGAGAGATACACACTCCGCTGTAGCTTATGGACAAATATGTCCTTGGTTTCTACTCATAGTATTCATGGCGAAGTTTCTCCTTCGTTAAATTGTTATATGGTTGGAATTGGAAAATGATACATGTAGTAATTGCTATAAATGTTTTGGGTAATGTGATACTTGGCAATTGTTGTGCTCATGTTTAAGCTCTTGCATCATATGCTTTGCACCCATTAATGAAGAAATACATAGAGCATGTTAAAATTTGGTTTGCATATTTGGTTTCTCTGAGGTCTAGATAATTTCTAGTTTTGAGTTTGAACAACAAGGAAGACGGTGTAGAGTCTTATAATGTTTACAATATGTCTTTTATGTGAGTTTTGCTGCACCGGTTCATCCTTGTGTTTGTTTCAAATAAGCCTTGCTAGC
This sequence comes from Lolium rigidum, assembly GCF_022539505.1. Taxonomy (NCBI): domain Eukaryota; kingdom Viridiplantae; phylum Streptophyta; class Magnoliopsida; order Poales; family Poaceae; genus Lolium; species Lolium rigidum. Next base: position 106,681,762 of record NC_061508.1, on the reverse strand, counting down.
CTAAACCTTGTATCGAGAGGGAATACTTCTCATGCATCCAAAATACTTGAGCCAACCACTATGCCATTTGTGTCCACCATACCTACCTATACTACATGGTATTTTCCCGCCATTCCAAAGTAAATTGCTTGAGTGCTACCTTTAAAATTCCATCATTTACTTTTGCAATATATAGCTCATGGGACAAATAGCTTAAAAACTATTGTGGTATTGAATATGTAATTATGCACTTTATCTCTTATTAAGTTGCTTGTTGTGCGATAACCATGTTTATCGGGGAACGCCATCAACTCATTGTTGAATTTCATGTGAGTTGCTATGCATGTTCGTCTTGTCCGAAGTAAGGGCGATCTACACCGAGTTGAATGGTTTGAGCATGCATATTGTGAGAGAAGAACATTGGGCCGCTAACTAAAGCCATGTTCCATGGTGGAAGTTTCAGTTTTGGACAAACATCCTCAAATCTCTAATGAGAAAAGAATTAATTGTTGTTGAATGCTTAAAGCATTAAAAGAGGAGTCCATTATCTGTTGTCTATGTTGTCCCGGTATGGATGTCTAAGTTGAGAATAATCAAAAGCGAGAAATCCAAATGCGAGCTTTCTCCTTAGACCTTTGTACAAAGCGGCATAGAGGTACCCCTTTGTGATACTTGGTTAAAGCATATGTATTGCGGTGATAATCCGGGTAGTCCAAGCTAATTAGGACAAGGTGCGAGCACTATTAGTACACTATGCATGAGGCTTGCAACTTATAAGATATAATTTACATGATGCATATGCTTTATTACTACCGTTGACAAAATTGTTTCATGTTTTCAAAATCAAAGCTCTAGCACAAATATAGCAATCGATGCTTTTCCTCTATGAGGACCATTCTTTTTACTTTTATGTTGAGTCAGCTCACCTATTTCTCTCCACCTCAAGAAGCAAACACTTGTGTGAACTGTGCATTGATTCTTACATACTTGCTTATTGCACTTATTATATTACTCTATGTTGACAATATCCATGAGATATACATGTTACAAGTTGAAAGCAACCGCTGAAACTTAATCTTCTTTTGTGTTGCTTCAATACCTTTACTTCGAATTATTGCTTTATGAGTTAACTCTTATGCAAGACTTATTGATGCTTGTCTTGAAATGCTATTCATGAAAAGTCTTTGCTTTATGATTCACTTGTTTACTCATGTCATACACATTGTTTTGATCGCTGCATTCTCTACATATGCTTTACAAATAGTATGATCAAGTTTATGATGGCATGTCACTCCGGAAATTATCTTTGTTATCGTTTTACCTCGCCGGGACGAGCAGAACTAAGCTTAGGGATGCCGATACGTCTCCAACGTATCGATAATTTCTTGTGTTCCATGCCACATTATTGATGTTATCTACATGTTTTATGCACACTTTATGTCATATTCGTGCATTTTCTCGGAACTAACCTATTAACAAGATGCCGAAGTGCCGCTTCTTTGTTTTCTGCTCGTTTTTGGTTTCAGTAAATCCTAGTAAAGAAATATTCTCGGAATTGGACGAAATAAAAGCCCGAGAGGCCTATTTTCTCACGAAGCTTCCGAAGTCCGAAGGAGAGACGAAGAGGGGCCACGGGGTGGCCAAACCCTAGGGCGGCGCGGCCCCACCCCCGGCCGCGCCGGCCGTGGTTTGGGCCCCCGTGCCGCCTCTTGACTTGCCCTTCCGCCTACAAATAGCCTCCGTGACGAAACCCCGCACGCGAGAGCCACGATACGGAAAACATTACCGAGGACGCCGTCGCCGCCGATCCCATCTCGGGGGATCCTCGGAGATCGCCTCCGGCACCCTGCCGGAGAGGGGAATCATCTCCCGGAGGACTCTACACCGCCATGGTCGCCTCCGGAGTGATGAGTGAGTAGTCTACCCCCGGACTATGGGTCCATAGCAGTAGCTAGATGGTTGTCTTCTCCCCATTGTGCTATCATTGTCGGATCTTGTGAGCTGCCTATCATGATCAAGATCATCTATATGTAATTCTATATGTTGCGTTTGTTGGGATCCGATGAATAGAGAATACTTGTTATGTTGATTATCAAAGTTATGCTTATGTGTTGTTTATGATCTTGCATGCTCTCCGTTATTAGTAGATGCTCGGCCAAGTAGATGCTTTTAACTCCAAGAGGGAGTACTTATGCTCGATAGTGGGTTCATGCTCGCATTGACACCGGGACAGGTGACGAAAGTTCTAAGGTTGTGTTGTGCTGTTGCCACTAGGGATAAAACATTGATGCTATGTCTAAGGATGTAGTTGTTGATTACATTACGCACCATACTTAATGCAATTGTCTCGTTGTTTGCAACTTAATACCGGAGGGGGTTCGGATGATAACTCGAAGGTGGACTTTTTAGGCATAGATGCAGTTGGATGGCGGTCTATGTACTTTGTCGTAATGCCCAATTAAATCTCACTATACTCATCATGATATGTATGTGCATTGTCATGCTCTCTTTATTTGTCAATTGCCCAACTGTAATTTGTTCACCCAACATGCTGTTCGTCTTATGGGAGAGACACCTCTAGTGAACTGTGGACCCCGGTCCAATTCTCTTTACTTGAAATACAATCTATCGCAATACTTGTTTCTACTCGTTTTCTCTCGCAAACAATCATCTTCCACACAATACGGTTAATCCTTTGTTACAGCAAGCCGGTGAGATTGACAACCTCACTTGTTTCGTTGGGGCAAAGTAGCTTGGTTGTGTTGTGCAGGTTCCACGTTGGCGCCGGAATCTACGGTGTTGCGCCGCACTACATCCCGCCGCCATCAACCTTCAACGTGCTTCTTGGCTCCTCCTGGTTCGATAAACCTTGGTTTCTTTCTGAGGGAAAACTTGCTGCTGTGCGCATCATACCTTCCTCTTGGGGTTGCCCAACGAACGTGTGAAATACACGCCATCAATCTCTTTAGGGGCTCATACAGGAATTGGCAATCGCCAGGATCGCCTCCAACCTTGTAGACGACGTATGCCGGTGAACCCTGTTGCTCTGGAGCTGCAAGCGTGAATGGCAGTTGCGGTCTGGTGTGGAACGGTACCTCTCCCTGGTGAGTTCCTAGTGCAGGCCCTAACGGGGAGTACTGATGCTTCATGATTTCCTGAACCACGCGAACCGCAATACGCTCCAAAGTGTTCACCAGGCTCTCAGAATGACGGTGTAGAGAGTGAGCCACCATATAATTAACTTCCTGGCGCAGAGCTCTGGTGCGCTCCTCCGAAGGGAGCGACAGATCTACTCCATCGAGCACGCCTTCGGGTGTGAATCCTTTAAACCTAATGCCATGTGTACGGGTCCTTTCGAAAGAGCCGATGAGATCGGCTTCGAAGAGAGCTTTAAGCTCATCATACTTCTTCTTGTGATCTTCAGGCAGATCTTCGTACTTGACTAGTTCGTCTGACATCTCAGCTGCATATGTTGACGTGGTTGCTGCAGAAGGTCCCACCGGGCGTGCCAGAATGTGTTGCCTGCCAAAACCCACCGGCGAGCAGCGACGAGAAACACGGAGAGCCGGGAGGCTCCCAGGACTGCTGGTGGGCGCTGGTCCCTCGGGTGACGGCCCGCAATGCTCTGGCACACGTCCTGACGGTCGCAAGGGCGTGCCATCTGACCTATACCTGGTCAGGAAGGTGTTGGATTGCTTCGATTAGTTTCCTGGATGGTAGACACGTAAACATTAAATGAGCCTCGATCGGCTCTCAGGTTACCCTGCTAATCGGCTCAAAGAGCCGATTGACCCGTGGTTCATATTGGATCTGCAATAACATGGGCATCCTGCTTTGTCAATACTAAGTTAAATCGATCTACGACAGTTTAGGGTTTTCACCGCATAACCGGAACATCCTACACGTAGTTGAGCTTGGCAGATACGTAAGATAACAGAAAACTAACCCTAAAAGAGGCCTAAAAACCAACATGGAGTCGATTCCCGGAACATCCCTTCTAGGATCGGCAGACCATACCTTACGCGCTACTGGATCATTCAACCCGTTTGCAAGGCCTAACCATACGGATATCAAACTAATCCTTGAAGAACAAGGAACAACCATAACAGATCGAATCTACTAAATAAAGATGAAGCAAGGTGCTGCCCTTACACCTAAGATAGGTGTAAAGGCAGCTAGATATTTAGGGGCAGCATAGCTAAGCACACATATCAGAAAAGTATCGATGTAAGCCCCAAAACATCTAAGATAAAGGTGTTACTCGCCATCAACAAGGCTTCAGTACGAGCAACACCAGATAACGAATAAACCCTTACTGCCTAGATTGCAAGATGCGATCTAGGCAGCATGATGCTTACCCGGAAGAAACCCTCGAAACAAGGGGTGGCGATGCGCCTGGATTGTGTTGGTTGTGAACGTGATCGTCCTCTTTTCTCAATAACCCTAGGTACATATTTATAGTCCGGGGACTTTCTATCTTTGGAATAAACCTAGTCGTATACGATCAAACTCTATCTCTTAATTCTAAACTAAGATGCGATCTACTATAATGTACAGATACACGGGCAATCTAGCCCAAATTCTCGCACGAGGCCGATTCATAAACGCTTCATGTGCATATCTTCCAAGCCCATCTCAATCACGGCCCATCTTCTGATTTGGCCAAAACCTGGTGATAACACCGGCATGGTGGCCTCCACGCACGTCGGCCTGAAGAGGAGGCGGGTGCACGTCATCACAGGGGCCCCGCCACCGTCTCCCCCGCCCCGGCCCCGAGCGCCCCCGCCCCAAAGAGGAACAAGCCGACCAGCTTGGGGCCAAAGAAGGCCCGACCAAAAGAAGCCGTCGAGCCGGAGGAAGGCCGCTCCTCCGCCCGTGTACGTCCCTCCGCCGCCAAGCGCCAATGAGGTGTTCGACGAAATGGAGGCCCCAACTGCTTCTTACATGGGACAGCTCAACGATGCCGAGGTGAACATCGGGGCTCCCCTTCGACTTTGAAGGTGTGGAGGAAGAGGAAGAGGAAGAGGATGAGGAAGAAGAGGTGGCCGAGATCAATGAGGCAGCATTCGAAGCCACTCAAGAGGAAGGTGCTCGCCGACCCGTAATCCGATCGTCGAACTACACCGAGGTTGAAGATGTTCTTTTGGTTTGTGCTTGGTCGGAAGTTGGGATGGATGCGGTTCATGGCACGGATCAAACCATGAAACGCTATTGGCAACAGATCGAGGACAAGTATTGCAAGCTCAAGCCCAAGACCGGCCGTTTGGTCCACCATTCTTACCGATCACTTCAAGGACGGTGGGAGGTGATAAAGCTTGCTTGTGCTCGTTGGAGTGCGGCTATGGACCAGCAAGTGATCAACGCTCCACCAAGTGGCACCGTCGAGAGTGACTATGTGAGTAAACTCAACCCCACTCTTTGTTCATGCTATGCTTCCTATTTTTACATTATGCACGGTTGTGATCATGCTATGCTTCCTATTATGCATATTGTAGGAGACATATGCGGACTTGTGATACAAGGACATGGCCGGTTCCAAGGGAAAATCTTTTGCCTTCAATCATTGTTGGGCATTGCTTAAAGATCTTGACAAGTGGAAAGTAAGGGATCAAGAATCTAACCCCAAGAAATCGGATATGCTCAATATGGATGATACCGATGATGAAGGAAGGAACCATGGCAAGCTCGAGGGATCCAAGAAGGCCAAGGTAAGGATGAAGTTGGAAGCGGATGCATCAAGCTTGAAGGACAAGCTTGATCAAATGATCAAGACAAAGGAGACATTGCCATTGAAGTCATTGGAGACAAAACTCCTTATCACCGAGAGAAAGAAAGAGGTGAAACTTGCAAAGTTGGAAGTTAGGCGGGAAGATGCCAACCGGAAGGCTAAAATGGAGGATAGGATGATCAAGCTCAAGGAAGCAAAGGCATGGAAAGAGATTATGGCCGAGGAGAACGAGCACATGATGATGTCTAAAAAGGACATGGATGAAGACCAATTGGCATGGTGGAAGGAGACCAAGGCGGACATCACGGAGAGGAAGAGGGTACTGCGTGGTGGTGGTGTGTCGTCTACTCTCTGAGGCGAGTCTCCGATGAGTGGTGGTGGAGACGGAGGTGTGGACAACTTCGTTTGAGCCGCCGGCTATGGTGGTGATGATGATCTTTTGGAAAGACAAAATGTTGATTATGTGATGTAAAACTATGAACCATGCATCATTTATAATCATTTGCAAGTTTGTTTCATGATATGTGTGTTTCATGATATGTTTGTTTCATGATATGTGTGTTTCATTATATGTTTGTTTCATGATATGTGTGTTTCATGATATTGTGTGTTGATTACCTGTTTTGAGGGTTTGAAGGCCGGGGCACAGATCAGTGCCCTCAAACCGGTTTGAGGGCACTGATCTGTGCCGGCCATTTTGGGCCTTCAAATTCGTGTTTTCTCGACCCTCAAATTGGCTTTGAGGGTTTCCAGTTTGAGGGCACTGCTAGTGATGCTCGAAGCTAGCACTAGTTAGCGTGTGGTGCTTTATGAAAGCACGTATGCCGCCAATGTGGAAGATAAATAACATCTAGGGATCAAACAAACCCCTAGTGTTCGAGCTGTACAAACAACTTAGGATGCACGAACATCAAACCACTGCCACAAAGCCAAGCAACCAGTAGCACCAGAACATCAGCTCTCCTGCAACGTTAGAAACACATGTCATCTACCCTTGCTCCTCACTACATGATTCACGAGGTGCGTCGAGCTGCCGAGAGCCCTGGACCCTTGGCATATAGCCCTTGGAAACCTCTCGGACAACATACAAAGACTGGCATTCGGCTAACAAAAAGCCATTGGCATACACATGTTTGCTGAGAGCATATGATGTCTACTGCAAATTTTTGCGATCGGCCAAGAAAAGTACTGGTGAAGTCCATTTTACGGCATCGGTATGTATGCCAAGGGCCAAGGCAACGGCAAATGAGACAATGTGGATGCTCCTGGGAAACACTGGCATGAGGTGTCTGCCAAGGGCCATACTCGGAAAAGCGATGGTCGTTTGCCGAGGGCTACCCTTGGCATAGCCACCTCTATAAACTTCCACCACTCTTGTATACATATGTTAGGGTCACATGCAAGTTTTGAGGGGATTTCAACCCTCCGAAGCACAATTTCGGGTGATACCCTAGCCCATGGGCCCCGCTCGGTCTGCCCCTCTAAAATTCTCCGAACGACAGTTGATCAGTAGACTTTTATCTTTATTTGTGTTTGATTAGCTCATAGGAACTTGGAAACCCAAGTTGGAGCCCAAGTTCTCACAAATTTCCCTCCGTTGGACCTAAAGTGAGAGTCCCCCTTATAAGTCCCGAACCTTTTTCCTAAGTGACAACGCATGTCTGTGAAGCGGATCACACATGGGAATTAAACGGATCACACATGGGAATTAAATATTGGCTCTCTCAACCTTCCACCACACCTATATACATATGTTAGTTCCACATTCAAGTTTTGGAGGGATACCGACAGTCCGGAGCACAGTTTTCGGCCATACCCTAGCTCGTGTTCCCCGCGTGGTCTATCCCTTTGACTTTCTTCGGACAACGGTTGACCAACGGAATTATATCTTTGTTTGTGTTTGGTTATGTGATAACAACAAGTGAAACTTCTTACCTTTTAGGGTGAAAACTCAAGGTCTGGTCTTAGCTGGTTGTGCCTAGCAATGTTCTTGTTGAAGGCATTGTTTTGAGAGCGGGGACTATCTTCAGGGTGAAAACCTAAGATCTTTGATCGGGCAACGGCGACACTGGTGCACTGTTCCCTTCTTGGACGCGTAACTTTTGGAGAGTCTGAAGTTCAGGTGTTGCCTTGGTGGTGTATTGTATTGTTGTTGCTAAGGCTAGGATATTGTAGTGGGAATTTTATTTCTTAGTTTTCTTTTTCTCTTTTTTGGCTGTGTGCATCCGTAATGCCATGAGGGCATTGCGTTGTTGCAGAGCCTGCAGGGTGTAATTGGTATCTTTTGATATTAATATATTCCCTTTCTCGAACAAAAACAACAAGTGAAACCAAGATGGATTCTAAGTTCTTACAAAATTCCCTTGATCCGAAGCGGAGTTTCCCCTCGCGAGACTAGCCAGTGTAGTGCAATGAGTTGTGAGTAAACATACGCGTGGACCGAGCAAGGTGGAGAGGGGAGAGAAGATCAAAGCTTCCATCAGTTCACGAGCAACGTCTAGGGCGCGGTTGCCTGGGCCGATTTCCTGCATCACTAGCGCAGTGGGAAGGAGCCCCCTGCGCAACCAAGACGGACCATGGACCATAAAAGCGACTTTGTTTGGTGGCCTGCACAGAGATTTTTAGGCCCCGTGGAGATTTGGGCTCTGACCGTTTGGTATGTCGGTTTTCAGGCCTTGTAGCAGCCTAGAACGGCGCCCCTGCTGTTTGGTTGCAACCCATAATACGGTTCTGGTAACCTCTTCACTTCAGTGGTGAGGTTACCAGCGATCAACAGCACAAGTAAGAACACAATCATAGACGACAGAGAACTTAGCAGTGATCATAGACGACACAAGTTCACGACACAACATTGACACGATCATAGTTCTGGACACGGCAGACAGGATCATAGTTCAACACACTAGACACGACCAGCACTAGACACGACATGGTACTAGGTTAGCTTCAGACATAATGCTCGGAGACGACGCACCTGGTGTCATCGCCATGGTACGGGCACCTGCTCTCCACCTCAGTGCAGGTGTGGTCGAAGATGACCACACTGTACTCCAAGGAGGACACCTTCCTGAAGGTGACAAACTGGCCTACCTTGAGCTGATAGGCGACAGCGAAGGCCGTCCATCCCTGGTCGATGAATGCGTCATTGCCTTCTCTCCTCGTAGTCATCCTCCAGTTGCATCCGGTGTTGGTGCTGTCGATGATGTTGGAAGGGATTTCTCCGAACCACTTGACGAAAGCTTTAGGGATCATGAGCCGGTCGAAGGTGGGCTTCAAGATGATTTTGAGGAAGTGGTCCGACCCTGCCTCCTCGTGGAAGTGGCCGACCTTAGTCGGCCTTCCACGACGCTTCTTCACCGGTCCCTCGCCGGGAACCTCAACAGGTGACCCAAGCATGACCTTCTCAGTCTGCCAGAAGAACACAAGCAATTACAGGTGTGCCTGATCACAAGTAGTTTAGATGAAAACGGACATTGATAACATTAGTAAGGCCTCATACATTTGGTCACACGGCAGGCATAGGAAGTGTGTTGGAGATATGCCTAAGAGGCAATAATAAAATGGTTATTATAATATATCTTTGTGTTTATGATAAATGTTTGCATACCATGCTATGATTGTATTAACCGAAACATTGATACATGTGTGATACGTAAACAACAAGGAGTCCCTAGTAAGCCTCTTGTATAACTAGCTTGTTGATTAATAGATGATCATGGTTTCGTGATCATGAACATTGGATGTTATTAATAACAAGGTTATGTCATTGATGAATGATGTAACGGACACACCCAATTAAGTATAGCATAAGATCACGTCATTAAGTTCACTAGCATAGTGGCCCTCGCAAATGCGAGGGCATTATGTTATTTATTTATTGTGTTTGTCTTTTTACAGTTTGATACATATAGTCATGTTATGAAGGTCCAATAAGAGATTGTCGAGCCACCCCAAATATTGTGTCAAGTAGAATATCACCTGGACATGAAATACATTTAGACATCAGCAATGTATATATTTAGGATGATGCTATTTGCAAGACATCACACAAGTGCCTCTGTCTGCTGCATGTATGTTATTGTAAACAATTACAAATAATTTGATATTAATATTAGATATATACACCAAAGAATAAGTAATACTTTTGTTCGATTACTATTTAAGGTCCAAAATAAAAGTGTATCTATGATATTTTTTTTGCATTCAAATATATAAGATCTTAGCATGGATGAATACTACAATATAAGTCATCCACATGTATATTATTTCTTAACCTTTTCCAGACATTTCCTCTTCTCATTGTCCCAATTTGTTCCAAAATACATGTTTAATGCATGATTATAGTATGGAACCTATATATTTAAAAAAATCCACGTGAACATGTTGCTTAAAATTAAAATTTATAGAATCGAAATAATAAGTTATTGTGTTTAGTCTTGTTGGACCGACTGCACGCGTTTTACTTAAGATATATTTTCAAAAAATGTACTATTAACTTTATCTATTTTATCGTACCGGCATCTACCATGCCCCAAATGTACTATTTATTTTGTGTATTTTATGGTGTTAAAAAACAATTTTGTCTATTTTATTGTACTCAGCCTCAACCATGCCCAGTCCGATGCTACACCCTTGATAACTTATGTCTTACTCAACAACAATAGACATGTGACCAGTATTGTCTTATTCTTTTGTATTTGCATAGACATAATCCAAAAATCTCTGGGTGATACGTGAAGAATTTTCAAATTACTGTACATATCATGGGTACATATGCAGTTAATGAAGAATATAATATTCAATGAAAAATAGTATTACATATATGCATGGTTGAATAAAAATTCAGTAGATCTTCTTCCACAGCCAATCGAGCTGCAATTAGCTACATGTACCGGGTGATCCTTGGGTATTGATCTCTCAACGTGGGCTTGTCGAGCTGGATCATGTACTTCATGTAGTAGATCTACATGTTTGCCGATGACCCTTTCAAGGTGTCATGGGTGACCCACTCCAGCCAGCCGTAGGGGCACCACCTGAATCAGCACGACGCCGACGGAGAGGAGCACCATGTTGGTCAGGTCTGCACCGGACGAACCCACAATCACGTCTGCCGAGTTCACCAGCCATGCAAAATTGGACATCCGTGCTGAATACTGGCCTCCCCACCCGCACATCGAACCCTAGGCTCATGGCCATGTCCTCCAATCAGGAGTTGCAGCCGGGGATGGACGTCCCACTTGCCGCTGCTCGGCTTGATCGTTGCTCTCTCGAACATGAACGTGCCCTGTAGCATCGCGTGGAAGTTCACCGTGGAATACCCGATGGCGTATTGGACTCGTCAAACGTGTACACATAATTTTTATTTTAATCATGGCCATCAACTATCTAACCGTCTACATAATTAAGATGATGTGGATCAACGTAACGTCTCGAAAAACACCCTTATTTTGCTTTTAGTATATAATAGATTTGCTATAAGCTTTCGATACATAGTTACCTAGTCCTTCGACCATGAGATCATGTAAATCAGTTATACCGGAAGGGTACTTTGATTACATCAAACGCCACTGCGTAAATGAGTGGTTATAAAGGTGGGATTAAGTATTCGGAAAGTATGAGTTGAGGCATATGGATCAAGAGTGGGATATTGTCCATCCCGATGACGGATAGATATACTCTGGGCCCTCTCGGTGAAATGTCGTCTAATTAGCTTGCAAGCATATGAATGGTTCATAAGAGATGACATACCACGGTACGAGTAAAGAGTACTTGTCGGAGACGAGGTTGAACGAGGTATAGAGATACCAATTATCAAACCTCGGACAAGTAAAATATCGCGTGACAAAGGGAATCAGTATCGTATGTAAATGGTTCAATCGATCACTAAGTCATCGTTGAATACATGGGAGCCATTATGGATCTCAAGATCCCGCTATTGGTTATTGGTCGGAGAGAAGTCTCAACCATGTCTGCATAGTTCACGAACCGTAGGGTGACACACTTAAGGTTTGATGTCGTTTTAAGTAGATATGGAATATGGAATGGAATTCGAAGTTTTGTTCGGAGTCTCGGATGGGATCCAGGACATCACGAGGAGGTCCGGAATGGTCCGGAGAATAAGATTCATATATAGGAAGTCACTTTCCAAGTTTGGAAATGACCCGGTGAATTTATGGAAGGTGGTTTCTAGAATTATCCGGAATAAATCACTGCGGAAGGAGGAGTCCCGGAGGGACTCCACCAACCCTAACCAGCCAACCAAGTGGGAGGGTAGAGTCCATGGTGGACTCCACCTCCTTGGCCGGCCAAGCAAGGGGGGAAGGGGAGAGTCCCTGTCCCTCTAGGTTTCATCCATATGGCAGTTTTTAAATTGGGGTCTTATTCGAAGACTTTGGGCAAACCCTAGGGATTCCACCTATATAATGAGGGACAAGGGGAGGGGGCCGGCCACTTCTTTCCACCAAGTTGGCCGCACCCCTCAAGGCTGCCCAAGCCGGCGCCCCCTCTCCCCAAAAACTCTAGCCGCCCTCTGATGTCTACGGGTGCTTCTATTCTTGTAGACAGTGTTGGGCCTCCAAGAGCAGAGGTTTGTAGAACAGCAGCAAGTATCCCTTAAGTGGATCACCCAAGGTTTATCGAACTCAGGGAGGAAGAGGTCAAAGATATCCCTCTCATGCAACCCTGCAACCACAAAGCAAGAAGTCTCTTGTGTCCCCAACACACCTAATAGGTGCACTAGTTCGGCGAAGAGATAGTGAAATACAAGTGGTATGAATGAATATGAGCAGTAGTACGGCGCCGAGAAAAGTGCTTGCTTGGCGTGCGGTTGATGGTAGTAATATTGCAGGAAGTAAAGATGCGGTAAAACAAGTAAACAAGCAGCGATAGCGATATTTAGGAACAAGGCCTAGGGATCATACTTTCACTAGTGGACACTCTCAACATTGATCACATAACAGAATAAATAAATAGATGCTAGACTCTACACCCTCTTGTTGGATGATGAACACCACTAACTGTGTAGGATTACACGAACCCTCGATGCCGGAGTTAACAAGCTCCACAATATTCAATGTTCATATTTAAATAACCTTAGAGTGCATGACAGATCAACATAACCGAACCAAGTACTAACATAGCATGCACACTGTCACCTTCACACTACGAAAGGAGGAATAGATCACATCAATACTATCATAGCAATAGTTAACTTCATAATCTACAAGAGATCACAATCATAGCCTACGCCAAGTACTACACGATGCACACACTGTCACCATTACACCGTGCGGAGGAATAAACTACTTTAATAACATCACTAGAGTAGCACATAGATAAATTGTGATACAAAACACATTGCAATCATAAAGAGATATAAATAAGCACTTCACTATGCTACTCCGAATTACTCTCCGGCAAGATAACGAACACTAATTCATCATGTAGGCAAACCTTAAAGATGCATTCCCAAGTACTAATGAACACCCCACGCTGTCACTTTGAGCATTCACGGGAGGTACTAACACACCACAATTTCATAGAGACATCCAACTCAAATCATAACTCGGTGAATAAGTATTACGTGAAATATAGCCTAAGAGACCCACACGGTGCACACACTTGTCACCTTTACACACGTGGGACAAGGAGTCTCCGGAGATCACATAAGTAAAACCCACTTGACTAGCATAATGACATCTAGATTACAAGCATCATCATATGAATCTCAATCATGTAAGGCAGCTCATGAGATTATTGTATTGAAGTACATAGGAGAGAGATGAACCACATAGCTACCGGTACAGCCCCGAGCCTCGATGGAGAACTACTCCCTCCTCATGGGAGACAGCAGCGTTGATGAAGATGGCGGTGGTGTTGATGGAGAAGCCTTCCGGGGGCACTTCCCCGTCCCGGCAGGGCGCCGGAACAGAGACTTCTGTCCCCCGAATTGGAGTTTCCCGATGGTGGTGGCTCTGGAAGGTTTTCTCTGGTTTCGTCGAACGTGGTAGGGTTTTTGCGACGGAGACCTTAAGTAGGCGGAAGAGCAGGTCAGGGGGCCACACGAGGGCCCCACACGACAGGCCGGCGTGGCCAAGGCCCAGGCCGCGCCACCCTGGTGTCTGGCCACCTCGTGGCCCCACTTCGTAAGTCCTCCGGTCTTCTGGAAGCTTCGTGTAAAAATAGGCCCCTGGGCGTTGATTTCGTCCAATTCCGAGAATATTTCCTTACTAGGATTTCTGAAACCAAAAACAACAGAAAACAGGAACTGGCACTTCGGCATCTCGTCAATAGGTTAGTTCCGGAAAACGCATAAATATGACATATAATGTGTATAAAACATGTAGATATCATCAATAATGTGGCATGGAACATAAGAAATTATCGATACGTCGGAGACGTATCAGCATCCCCAAGCTTAGTTCCTGCTCGTCCCGGCAGGTAAACGATAACAAAGATAATTTCGGAGTGACATGCCATCATAACCTTGATCATATTATTGTAAGCATATGTAATGAATGCAGCAATCAAAACAATGGTAATGACATGAGTAAACAAATGAATCATAAAGCAAAGACTTTTCATGAATAGTACTTCAAGACAAGCATCAATAAGTCTTGCATAAGAGTTAACTCATAAAGCAATAATTCAAAGTAGAGGTATTGAAGCAACACAAAGGAAGATTGAGTTTCAGCGGTTGCTTTCAACTTATAACATGTATATCTCATGGATATTGTCAATGTAAAGTAATATAACAAGTGCAATATGCAAGTATGTAGGAATCAATGCACAGTTCACACAAGTGTTTGCTTCTTGAGATGGAGAGAAATAGGTGAACTGACTCAACATAAAAGGTAAAAGAATGGTCCTTCAAAGAGGAAAGCATCGATTGCTATATTTGTGCTAGAGCTTTTATTTTGAAAACATGAAACAATTTTGTCAACGGTAGTAATAAAGCATATGTATCATGTAAATTATATCTTACAAGTTGCAAGCCTCATGCATAGTGTACTAATAGTGCCCGCACCTTGTCCTAATTAGCTTGGGTTAACACCGATCATCATTGCATAACATATGTTTCAACCAAGTGTCACAAAGGGGTACCTCTATGCCGCTGTACAAGGGTCTAAGGAGAAAGTTCGCATTGGATTTCTCGCTTTTGATCATTCTTCAACTTAGACACCCATACCGGGACAACATAGACAACGAGATAATGGACTCCTCTTTTAATGCTTAAGCATTCAACAACAGTTAATATTCTCATAAGAGATTGAGGTTTTATGTCCAAACTAAAACTTCCACCATGATTCATGGCTTTAGTTAGCGGCCCAATGTTCTTCTCTAACGAGTATGCATACTCAAACCATTTGATTGTGAAAACCGCCCTTACTTCGGACAAGACGAACATGCATAGCAACTCACATGATATTCAACAAAGAGTTGATGGCGTCCCCAGGAACATGGTTATCGCACAACAAGCAACTTAATAAGAGATAAAGTGCATAAGTACATATTCAATACCACAATAGTTTTTAAGGCTATTTTGTCCCATGAGCTATATATTGCAAAGGCGAAGAATGGAAATTTTAAAGGTAGCACTCAAGCAATTTACTGTGGAATGGCGGAGAAATACCATGTAGTAGGTAGGTATGGTGGACACAAATGGCATAGTGGTTGGCTCAAGGATTTTGGATGCATGAGAAGTATTCCCTCTCGATACAAGGTTTAGGCTAGCAAGGTTATTTGAAACAAACACAAGGATGAACCGGTGCAGCAAAACTCACATAAAAGACATATTGTAAACATTATAAGACTCTACACCGTCTTCCTTGTTGTTCAAACTCTTTACTAGAAATTATCTAGACCTTTAGAGAGACCAATTATGCAAACCAAATTTTAGCAAGCTCTATGTATTTCTTCATTAATAGGTGCAAAGTATATGATGCAAGAGCTTAAACATGAGCACAACAATTGCCAAGTATCACATTATCCAAGACATTTTACCAATTACTACATGTAGCATTTTCCGTTTCCAACCATATAACAATGAACGAAGCAGTTCAACCTTCGCAATGAACATTAAAAGCTAAGAACACATGTGTTCATATGAACCAGCGGAGCGTGTCTCTCTCCCACACAAGGATGAACTTATTCAAACATAAACAAAAACAAAAACAAACAGACGCTCCAAGTAAAGTACATAAGATGTGACCGAATAAAAATATAGTTTCAAGAGAAGAAACCCGATAAGTTGTCGATGAAGAAGGGGATGCCTTGGGCATCCCCAAGCTTAGATGCTTGAGTCTTCTTGAAATATGCAGGGATGAACCACCGGGGCATCCCCAAGCTTAGACTCTTCACTCTTCTTGATCATAGTATATCATCCTCCTCTCTTGACCCTTGAAAACTTCCTCCACACCAAACTCGAAACAAACTCATTAGAGGGTTAGTGCATAATAAAAAATTCACATGTTCAGAGATAACACAATCATTCTTAACACTTCTGGACATTGCCCAAAGCTACTGGAAGTCAATGGAACAAAGAAATCCATCCAACACGAGCAAAAGAAGCAATGCGAAATAAAAGGCAGAATCTGTCAAAACAGAACAGTCCGTAAAGACGAATTTTAAAGTGGCACCAGACTTGCTCAAATGAAAATGCCCAAATTGAATGAAAGTTGCGTACATATCTGAGGATCACTCACGTAAATTGGCATAATTTTCAGAGTTACCTACAGAGAATTAGGCCCAGATTCGTGACAGCAAGAAATCTGTTTCTGCGCAGTAATCCAAATCTAGTATGAACCTTACTATCAAAGACTTTACTTGACACAACAATGCAATAAAATGAGATAAGGAGAGGTTGCTACAGTAGTAAACAACTTCCAAGACTCAACAAAACAAAAATTGCTGTAGTAAAATAAACACATGGGTTATCTCCCAAGAAGTTCTTTCTTTATAGCCATTAAGATGGGCTCGAGCAGTTTTAATGATGCACTCGCAAGAAATAGTAGTTGAAGCAAAAGAGAGCATCAAGAGGCAAATTCAAAACAAATTTAAGTCTAACATGCTTCCTATGCATAGGAATCTTGTAAATAAACAAGTTCATGAAGAGCAAAGTAACAAGCATAGGAAGATAAAACCAGTGTAGCTTCAAAAATTTCAGCACATAGAGAGGTGTTTTAGTAACATGAAAACTTCTACAACCATATTTTCCTCTCTCATAATAATTTTCAGAGGCATCATGAACAAACTCAACAATATAAGTATCACATAAAGCATTCTTATTCACATGCATAAAAGTATCATTACTCTCCACATAAGCATAATCAATTTTATTAGTTGTAGTGGGAGCAAATTCAACAAAGTAGCTATCATTATTATTCTCATCATCAAATATAGGTGGCAAAGTATCATCAAAGTAAATTTTCTCCTCAATGCTTGGGGGACTAAAAATATCATGCTCATCAAAGCCAGCTTCCCCAAGCTTAGAATTTTCCATATCATTAGCAACAATGGTGTTCAAAGCGTTCATACTAATATGTTCCATAGGTTTTTTAATTTTCGCATCAAACCATCCATGTCTTAAATCAGGAAATAGAATAAGAAGCTCATTGTTGTCCATTATGCCTAACTAGTGTAAACAAGAAACAAAAAGATGCAATTGCAGGATCTAAAGGAAATAGCTTCGAGCACACACACAACGGCAACGAGAAAAGTACTTTACTCCGGGACCGGAGTATGAGTGCCTTTTACCTTTCCTCCCGACAACGGCGCTGGAAAATAGCTTGATGTCTACGGGTGCTTCTATTCTTGTAGACAGTTGTTGGGCCTCCAAGAGCGAGAGGTTTGTAGAACAACGAGCAAATTTCCCTTAAGTGGATCACCCAAGGTTTATCGAACTCGGGGAGGAAGAGGTCAAAGATATCCCTCTCATGCAACCCTGCAACCACAAAGCAAGAAGTCTCTTGTGTCCCCAACACACCTAATAGGTGCACTAGTTCGGCGAAGAGATAGTGAAATACAAGTGGTATGAATGAATATGAGTAGTAGTACGGCGCAAGAAAAGTGCTTGCTGGCGTGCAGTTGATGGTAGTAATATTGCAGGAAGTAAAGAAGCAGTAAAACAGTAAACAAGCAGCGATAGCAGTATTTAGGAACAAGGCCTAGGGATCATACTTTCACTAGTGGACACTCTCAACATTGATCACATAACGAGAATAAATAAATAGATGCTAGACTCTACACCCTCTTGTTGGATGATGAACACCACTAACCGTGTAGGATTACACGAACCCTCAATGCCGGAGTTAACAAGCTCCACAATATTCAATGTTCATATTTAAATAACCTTAGAGTGCATGACAGATCAACATAACCAAACCAAGTACTAACATAGCATGCACACTGTCACCTTCACACTACGAAAGGAGGAATAGATCAAATCAATACTATCATAGCAATAGTTAACTTCATAATCTGCAAGAGATCACAATCATAGCCTACGCCAAGTACTACACGATGCACACACTGTCACCATTACACCGTGCAGGAGGAATAAACTACTTTAATAACATCACTAGAGTAGCACATAGATAAATTGTGATACAAAACACATTGCAATCATAAAGAGATATAAATAAGCACTTCACTATGCTACTCTGAATTACTCTCTGGCAAGATAACGAACACTAATTCATCATGTAGGCAAACCTTAAAGATGCATTCCCAAGTACTAATGAACACCCCACGCTGTCACTTTGAGCATTCACGGGAGGTACTAACACACCACAATTTCATAGAGACATCCAACTCAAATCATAACTCAGTGAATAAGTATTCTGTGAAATATAGCCTAAGAGACCCACACGGTGCACACACTGTCACCTTTACACACGTGGGACAAGGAGTCTCCAGAGATCACATAAGTAAAACCCACTTGACTAGCATAATGACATCTAGATTACAAGCATCATCATATGAATCTCAATCATGTAAGGCAGCTCATGAGATTATTGTATTGAAGTACATAGGAGAGAGATGAACCACATAGCTACCGGTACAGCCCCGAGCCTCGATGGAGAACTACTCCCTCCTCATGGGAGACAAGCAGCGTTGATGAAGATGGCGGTGGTGTTGATGGAGAAGCCTTCCGGGGGCACTTCCCCGTCCCGGCGGGCGCCGGAACGAGACTTCGTCCCCCGAATTGGAGTTTCGCGATGGCGGCGGCTCTGGAAGGTTTTCTCTGGTTTCGTCGAACGTGGTAGGGTTTTCGCGACGGAGACCTTAAGTAGGCGGAAGAGCAGGTCAGGGGGCCACACGAGGGCCCCACACGACAGGCCGGCGCGGCCAAGGCCCAGGCCGCGCCGCCCTGGTGTCTGGCCACCTCGTGGCCCCACTTCGTAAGTCCTCCGGTCTTCCGGAAGCTTCGTGTAAAAATAGGCCCACGGGCGTTGATTTCGTCCAATTCCGAGAATATTTCCTTACTAGGATTTCTGAAACCAAAAACAGCGTAGAAACATGAGCCGGCACTTCGGCATCTCGTCAATAGGTTAGTTCCGGAAAACGCATAAATATGACATATAATGTGTATAAAACATGTAGATATCATCAATAATGTGGCATGGAACATAAGAAATTATCGATACGTCGGAGACGTATCACCCTCCTCCTCCACCTCTCCCGCATACGCTTTGGCGAAGCCCTGCCGGGGATCTCCACCACCACCGCCACCACGCTGTCGTGCTACCGGGATTCCGAGGAGGATCTACTACTTCCGCTGCCCGCTGGAACGGGGAGAAGGAGGTCTTTATCAACACCGAACGTGTGACCGAGTACGGAGGTGCTGCCCGACTGTGGCACCGTCAAGATCTTCTACGCGCTTTCGAAAGCGGCAAGTGATCGACTACAGCAACAACGAGATCTAATCTCGTAGGCTTTGGAAATCTTCAAGGGTTAGTCTCGTGATCTTCTCGTTGCTCCCATCTACTAGATTGCATCTTGGCTTGGTTTTCGTTCTTGCGGTAGGAAATTTTTGTTTTCTATGCTACGAATCCCATCAGTGGTATCAGAGCCGTGTCTATGCATAGATTGGTTGCAAGTAGAACACAATTGTTTTGTGGGTGTTGATGCTTTGTTGTCTTTAGTTCGTGTACTTTGCATCTTGCGGCATGGTGGGATGAAACGGCTCGGGCTAACTTTACATGACCGCGTTCATGAGATTTGCTCCACGCTCTACATGCAACTTGTATTGCATAAGTGGCTTTTCGGGTGTCTGTCTCTCCCACCATAGTGAAGATTCAATTTACTCTTTCTATTGACAACACTAGTGATACGTCTCCAACGTATCTATAATTTCTTATGTTCCATGCTAGTTTTATGACAATACCTACATGTTTTATCCATACTTTATAATGTTTTTATGTATTTTCTGGGACTGACCTATTAACAAGATGCCACAGTGCCAGTTCCTGTTTTCTGCTGTTTTTGATTTCAGAAAAGCTAGTTTACAAATATTCTCGGAATTGGACGAAACAAAAGGCCAAGTCCCTATTTTTCCAGCACCGTCACGGAGTCCGAAGGAGAGACGAAGAGGAGCCACGAGGTGGCCACCTCACCTGGCGGCGCGACCCCACCTCCTACCGCACCAGCCTATGGGGTGGCCCCCTCGGGACTCCACCGACGCTGCCCCTTCGCCTATATATTGCCCCAGACGCGAAAACCCTAAAGAATCCAGCCAACTTCCACGAAGAGTTCCGCAGCGCCGCCGCCATCGACGACAAGTTTCGGGGGACAGAATCTCTGTTCCGGCACGCCGCCGGGACGGGGAATTGCCCCTGGAGTCATCTCCATCGACACCACCGCCATCTTCATCGCCGTTGCTATCTCCCATGATGAGGAGGGAGTAGTTCTCCCCGAGGCTGAGGGCTCTACCGGTAGCTATGTGGTTCATCTCTCTCTCCCATGGTGTGATCTTTATGTGATCATGAGCTTTGTAATCTAGTTGAATATGTAGATGTTACTCTTGTCTATTATGCACTCTAGAGATTACTTTAATATGAACTCCGGAGTCACTCTCCATGGTGTGATGGTGACAGTGTGCGCATCGTGTGTGATTCCTTTATGACGTTGTGGAGCTTGTTTACTCCGGCTTGAGGTGTGCTCTTGCAGCCCTACACAATTAATGGTGTTTGTTATCCAACAACAGAGTGTTTGAGAGTAGCATTTATTTATTCAATTATGTGATCATTTTTGAGAGTGTCCACTAGTGAAAGTATGATCCCTAGGACTTGTTTCTAAGCATTGAAACACTGTTTCCAACAAGTTCTGCTACATGTTCGCTTGCTGCCATTTTTATTTCAGATTGCAATTGCTACTTATAATCATCCATATTACTTGTATTTCACTATCTCTTCGCCGAACTAGTGCACCTATACATCTCACAAGTGTATTAGGTGTGTTGGGGACACAAGAGACTTCTTGTATCTTAATTGCAGGGTTGCTTGAGAGGGATATCTTTGACCTCTACCTCCCTGAGTTCGATAAACCTTGGGTGATTCACTTAAGGGAAACATGTTGCTGTTCTACAAACCTCTGCTCTTGGAGGCCCAACACTGTCTACAAGAATAGAAGCACACGTAGACATCAAGCTATTTTCTGGCGCCGTTGCCGGGGAGGTAAGGTAAAAGGTATTCACATCCTCCGACTACTAAGCTATTTCCTAGCACTGTTGCCGATGTGTGAGTGCTCTAAGCTATTTCCTTTAGATTCTGCAATTATATCTTTTTGTTTCTTGTTTTTATTTTCACTAGTTAGGCTTAATGGAAAACAACAAAAAAATTAGAGATCTTTATGAAATTTATATTGAATTAGGACGTGATGTGTTTGAAGAGAGAATTAAAAAACCCATGGAACTTTGTTTGCAAAATAGTTGTAGCAATGTTTTTAGCATGAATTCTTTGAACACTATTATTTTTAATGCTATGGAAAAGTCTAAGCTTGGGGAAGCTGGTTGTGATATTTTTAGTCCCCCAAGTTTTGAGGAGAAAACTTTCTTTGATGATACTTTGCCTCCCATTTATGATGATTATAATGATAGTGGTATTTTGGTGCCACCTACTATGGAGGATAAAGTTTATTATAATTATACCATGTCTGCAATTTATGATGATTACAATGATGGTTGTGACAATTTTACTCCCACTATTACTAATAAAATTGATTATGCTTATGTGGAGAGTAATGATACTTTTATGCATGTGGATCATGATTGTGATAGCTATATTGTTGAGTTTATTCATGATGCCACTGAAAATTATTTTGAGAGAGGAAAGTATGGGTATAGAAATCTTCATGTTACTAAATTTCTTCTCTTTATGATGAATGTTTTGAGCTTTCTCTTGATTTGCTTTTATTTGCTGGGTACTTTAAGACCTACTGGTCCTTATGAGAGAGGGAGACACGATTTCATATATCACAATAATACTAAGTCTCCTCTCCTTGTGTTGAAATTTTTGAAGTTACACTTGTTTTGTCTTCCTATGCTACTCACTTTGTTCTTCATTGACTTGTTTTCTTACAAGGCTCCTATGCATAGGAAGAGTGTTAGATTTAAACATGTTTTATATATGCTTCTTGATGCTCTCTTTTCAACTCTCATCTTTATGTGAGCATCATAAAAATCACAATGCCTAGCTAAAAGGCGTTAAAGAAAAGCGCTTATGGGAGACAACCCATCGTTTTTATTTTCTGTTATTTTTGCTTTTCTTTTTGTTTTGAGTCAAGGTTCTTGTTACTTCTGTAGAAATACCTTTGTATCTTTATTTTATTGCATTGTTGTGCCAAGTAAAGTCTTTGATAGAAAGTTGATACTAGATTTGGATTTCTGCGCAGAAACAGATTTTTAGTTGTCACGAATTTGAGCTTTTCTCTCTGTAGAAAACTCGTAAAATCCTGAACAAATTCATGAGTAATCCTCAGATATGTACGCAACTTTCGTTCAACTGGAGCTTTTCCATCTGAGCATGTTAAGTGCCTCGAAAAAAATCGTCTTTACGGACTATTCTGTTTTGACAGATTCTGCCTTTTATTTCGCACTGCCTCTTTTACTGTGTTTGAGTGGATTTCTTTGCTCCATTAAATTTCAGTAGCCTTGGGTAATGTCCAGAAGTGTTGGGAATGATTGTGTCCTTGCTGAACATGTGAATTTTTGATTATGCACTAACCCTCTAATGAGATTGCTTTGAGTTTGGTGTGAAGGAAGTTTTCAAGGATCAAGAGAGGAGGATGATATAATATGATCAAGAAGAGTGAAAAGTCTAAGCTTGGGGATGCCCCGTGGTTCATCCCTGCATATTTCAAGAAGACTCAAGCGTCTAAGCTTGGGGATGCCCAAGGCATCCCCTTCTTCATCAACAACTTATCAGGTCACCTCAAGTGAAACTATATTTTAATTCCGTCACATCTTATGTGCTTTACTTGGAGCGTCCGTGTGCTTTTATTTTCGTTTTGTTATTTTCATTCTCTGAATAAATCGGATCCTAGCATGCTTGTGTGGGAGAGAGACACGCTCCGCTTTTTCATTTGAACACTTGTGTTCTTCGTTTTACTTTAATATTCATGGCGAAAGCTTAAAGCTGCAGCACTTATTGTTATTTGGTTGGAAACAGAAAATGCTTCATGTGGTAGTTGGTATATTGTCTTGAATAATTTGATACTTGGCAATTGTTTTGAGCTCTCAAGTAGATCATGTTTAAGCTCTTGCATCATGTAGTTTAAACCTATTAGTGGAGAACTACCGTAGAGCTTGTTGAAATTTGGTTTGCATGATTGGTCTCTCTAAGGTCTAGATATTTTCTCGGTAAAAGTGTTTGAGCAACAAGGAAGACAGTGTAGAGTCTTATAATGCTTGCAATATGTTCTTATGTAAGTTTTGCTTCGTACTCGGTTTATACTTGTGTTTGCTTCAAACAACCTTGCTAGCCAAAGCCTTGTACTGAGAGGGAATGCTTCTCGTGCATCCAAAACCTTGAGCCAAAACCTATGCCATTTGTGTCCACCATAACTACCTATTATGTGGTATTTTCTGCCATTCCAAGTAAATACTTCATGTGCTACCTTTAAACAATTCAAAACTTTATTACTCCTTATTTGTGTCAATGTTTTATAGCTCATGAGGAAGTATGTGGTGTTTTATCTTTCAATCTTGTTGGGCAGACTTTCACCAATGGACTAGTGGCATATACATCCGCTTATCCAATAATTTTGCAAAAAGAGCTAGCAACGGGGTGCCCAGCCCCAATTAATTAACTTTCATTAATAATTCTCTTCACATGTTTTGCCCTGATTTATCAGTAAGCAACTTAATTTTGCAATAGACACTCCTCCATGGTATGTGAAATGTTGGAAGGCACCCGAGGACTCGGTTAGCCATGGCTTGTGAAAGCAAAAGGTTGGGAGGAGTGTCATCTATAAATAAAACTAAAATACATGTGTAAACAAAAGAGAAGAGGGGTGATCTACCTTGCTGGTAGAGGTAACGTCCTTCATGGGAGCCGCTCTTTGGAAGTCTGTTTGACAAGGGGGTTAGAGTGCCCACTACCATTCGTTGACAACAACAACCACCTCTCAAAACTTTATTTTTATGCTCTATATGATTTCAAAACTTGAAAAGCTCTAGCACATGATTTAATCCCTGCTTCCCTCTGCGAAGGGCCTTTCTTTTACTTTATGTTGAGTCAGTTTACCTACTTCTTTCTATCTTAGAAGCAAACACTTGTGTCAACTGTGTGCACTGATTCTTACATGCTTACTTATTGCACTTATTATATTACTTTGTGTTGACAATTATCCATGATATGCGCATGTTGAAAGTTGAAAGCAATTGTTGAAGCTTAAATCTTCCTTTGTGTTGCTTCAAAACCTCTTATTAAGAATCTATTGCTTTATGAGTTAACTCTTATGCAAGACTTTTTGATGCTTGTCTTGAAAGTACTATTCATGAAAAGTTTTTGCAATATGATTCGAGTTGTTTAGTCATTATCTTTTTGTTAGCAAACTATAGACCATTGCTTTGAGTCACTTCATTCATCTCATATGCTTTACAATAGTATTGATCAAGATTATGTTGGTAGCATGTCACTTCAGAAATTATTCTTTTTATCGTTTACCTACTCGAGGGCGAGTAGGAACTAAGCTTAGGGATGCTTGATACGTCTCCAACGTATCTATAATTTCTTATGTTCCATGCTAGTTTTATGACAATACCTACATGTTTTATTCATACTTTATAATGTTTTTATGCATTTTCTGGGACTAACCTATTAACAAGATGCCACAGTGCCAGTTCCTGTTTTCTGCTGTTTTTGATTTCAGAAAAGCTAGTTTACAAATATTCTCGGAATTGGACGAAACAAAAGGCCAAGTCCCTATTTTTCCAGCACCGTCACGGAGTCCGAAGGAGAGACGAAGAGGAGCCACGAGGTGGCCACCTCACCTGGCGGCGCGGCCCCACCTCCTGCCGCGCCAGCCTATGGGGTGGGCCCCTCGGGACTCCACCGACGCCGCCCCTTCGCCTATATATTGCCCCAGACGCGAAAACCCTAAAGAATCCAGCCAATTTCCACGAAGAGTTCCGCAGCGCCGCCGCCATCGACGACAAGTTTCGGGGGACAGAATCTCTGTTCCGGCACGCCGCCGGGATGGGGAATTGCCCCCGGATTCATCTCCATCGACACCACCGCCATCTTCATCGCCGTTGCTGTCTCCCATGATGAGGAGGGAGTAGTTCTCCCCCGAGGCTGAGGGCTCTACCGGTAGCTATGTGGTTCATCTCTCTCTCCCATGGTGTGATCTTTATGTGATCATGAGCTTTGTAATCTAGTTGAATATGTAGATGTTACTCTTGTCTATTATGCACTCTAGAGGTTACTTTAATATGAACTCCGGAGTCACTCTCCACGGTGTGATGGTGACAGTGTGTGCATCGTGTGTGATTCCTTTATGACGTTGTGGAGCTTGTTTACTCTGGCTTGAGGTGTGCTCTTGCAGCCCTACATAATTAATGGTGTTTGTTATCCAACAAGAGAGCGTTTGAGAGTAGCATTTATTTATTCAATTATGTGATCATTGTTGAGAGTGTCCACTAGTGAAAGTATGATCCCTAGGCCTTGTTTCTAAGCATTGAAACACTGTTTCCAACAAGTTCTGCTACATGTTCGCTTGCTGCCATTTTTATTTCAGATTGCAATTTCTACTTATAATCATCCATATTACTTGTATTTCACTATCTCTTCGCCGAACTAGTGCACCTATACATCTGACACGTGTATTAGGTGTGTTGGGGACACAAGAGACTTCTTGTATCTTAATTGTAGGGTTGCTTGAGAGGGATATCTTTGACCTCTACCTCACTGAGTTCGATAAACCTTGGGTGATTCACTTAAGGGAAACTTGTTGCTGTTCTACAAACCTCTGCTCTTGGAGGCCCAACACTGTCTACAAGAATAGAAGCACACGTAGACATCAACTAGTATCACCGTTGTGGTTCATGTTCGTAGGTAGATTGGATCTTACTCGAAAACCCTAAACCACGTAAAATATGCAAACCAAATTAGAGGTGTCTAACTTGTTTTTGCAGGGTTTGATGATGTGATATGGCCATGATGTGATGATGAATATGTATGAGATGATCATTATTGTATTGTGGCAACCGGCAGGAGCCTTATGGATGTCTTTATATTTCATGTTGAGTATTATTTTAAAGTAGTTGTAATAGTTGCTACATGTGGTGAACAACCATGAAGACGGCGCCATGGACCTTGACGCTACGCCGACGATGATGGAGATCATGCCCGTTGATGATGGAGATCATGTCCGTGCTTTGGAGATGAAGATCGAAGGCGCAAAGACTAAAGGGCCATATCATATCACATTATGAATTGCATGTGATGTTAATCATTTATGCATCTTATCTTGCTTAGATCGCGACGGTAGCATTATAAGATGATCCCTCACATTAATATCAAGATAATAAAGTGTTCTCCCCTCGTATGCACCGTTGCTACAGTTCGTCATTTTGAAGCATCTCGTGATGATCGGATGTAATAGATTCTACGTTCACATACAACGGGTGTAAGCCATGTTTGCACACGCGGAAAACTTGGGTTTGCTTGACGAGCCTAGCATGTACAGACATGGCCTCAGAACACAGGAAACCGAAAGGTTGAACACGAGTCATATGGATGGTATGATCAACATGTTGATGTTCACCATTGAAGCTACATCATCTCATGTGATGATCGGTTTTGGTGTAGTGGATTTGGATCGTGTACCACTAAACAACTATGAGGGATGTTGTATTAAGTGGGAGTTCATTAGTAATTAGATTAAAACATGAACTAATTATCATAAACATAGTCTGAGTAGTATTTTGAATTAAATTTGTAGAATTGGCATCCGTTTTCTACCATGCGCTAGTCTTGTAATTGAGATAGAAATACTGTTAAGTCTGACAAGAAACTTTACGGACTGGTACCGTATTGTTAAAGAATCAAGAAATGATTAAGTTCTTTTGCAAACTTTTAGTAAACCTCACATTTTTGATTCAAAGAGCTATGGTTTCAATTAGTACCTAAAGTCATCTTGTCTCCGTGAAACTTGAAGTTCAAATCTGTTTGAAAAGTAAGGAGCTGAAAGTTTTGTTTTCAGAAATAAGCAAGGTATGAGATATATGTGATATCTAAGACCTTATTGCAAGGTGAAAGAATATAATTTGGTGAGACTACATAAACTCATAAGTTTTATGGCAATGTATGAAGGTTGAAGACGCCAGGCGTCCCAATCCTCCAACTATTGGGGCACTAACGATATTCGCATATCCATGAAGTGATCGTCCTTAGTATGCACCGTTGCTAAGACTCATCGTTTCGAAGCATCACGTGATGATCGGGTGTTATAGATTCTACGTGTGCATACAACGGATGCAAGCCAGATTTGCACATGCGAATACTGAGGTTAAACTTTACGAGCCTAGCATGTACAGACATGGTCTTGGAAAGTCGTCATGATATGATGGATAAAAATTATGAGTGAAATTGTTCATCATATTACAAAGTTACTAATAGTAAAATCTGGAACACATGTCATATGATGATCAACTTCAAAATAAGAACCTCAAGGTTATTGGTATTTGACCAACAAACCTAGAAGTTATTCAAGGTGAAGTGTTTTCTGAGAATGAGGAAAGCTAAAAGAGAAACTACAAAAGATATTTTGGCAGAAAGAAAGAAAAAGACTAGAAGGTCTAGCTCAGGAGTATATAAATGATATACATGTTATGGATGTATTCCTTGTTTGGTCACATAATGAAATTCTTGGGTATTTGTACTAGATTGGTTGGTATGAGATGTCATACAAAACAACGCAATACAAGAATACGATGGCCTAAGTGACTGATAAGGAATATGGTAATAATGCACGTCTGAAACATAATAAAGTGTTATTATGTTTGTCGTTGGCATTCTACCTAGCCCTAAGAATTTATAATAAAGAACTTAATAAATTGTTATTTTGCTCTGGTCAAATGAAAACAAAGAGTTGTTCAAATTATGACATTACTCCTTGTACGATGGATAAGTTATTATAAATCTTAATGGTGAAACACACATACATAACACTGACGCTAAAATGCCATAAGGCAAATGATTTGAATTCTACTTATTTGTGGAACCGCCATTTAGGTCATGTTAGAGAAGAACGCATGAAGTAACTCCATGAAAATGGTGTTTTGGAGTCATTTGATTTTTGAATCGTTTGGCGCTTGCAAATCTTTTCTAAAGAGAATGACTGAAATACCGTTCATAGGCCAACAGTTGAACGGGCAACTAACTTAGTGGAAACATACATGATGATATATGTGGTTCACTTGGGCATAGTTGTGTGCGGGAGATTCTTCTACTTCATGAAAACTTCCAACAATGAATTGAGTATATATATGTGGATATATTTGATAAGGAAGAAGTTTGAAACATTTGAATGGATTCAAATAAATTTCAGCATGAAGTGGAAATCATCGTAATAGAAAAGTCAAATATCTATGATTGGATCATAGTGGAAATATTTGAATTACGAATTTTAGCGAACATCCACTACAACATATGTGACATTATATGACGCTCATTCTGTGATGATACAGTGAAAAAACGTAAGGAAATAGTCATTTTTTCACAAACTGTGACATTTTTTGCCTGAATCGTCATGGAATGAGCGTCATATAATGTCACATTTGTTGTAGTGATCTAAGAGAGTTATGAAGTTGTTGTACAACTCACGTTTATTGGAGTATCATAGTGATGATGAAGTATCCGAGAGACGTATCCAAACCTTGTTGGGTTAATGATGAGATAAAATGACGCCATTATATTTTTGTGGATTATGCTTTAGAGACTACCGCTTTTACACTAAATAGAGCATCATCATAATCCGTTGAAATGACACCATACGAGTTATGGCATGGGTATAAACCCTAATAGTCCTTTCTTAAATTTTGGTATGCATAGCATAAGTAAATAAGTTTACAACCAAAATCGGATGAATGTCTTTGTTGGTTATTCCAGATAATTGATTGGGAATTCTTTCCACTATGGAGACAAAGACAAAAGTGTTTGTCGATGTTTCTTACTTATTTCCAAGAAATTGTTTCTAGCGAAGTATTTGAGTGGGAGGACAATGGAACTTGATAAGGTTTATGAACCTGAGCATAATGATCGAAGTAGCACAGCATCGGAAATGGTTCGGAAGCGGCCCACGGCGATCATGGCTCCCATGACTACAAAGTGTTTTAGCCATGGAGATCAAAGTACCTATTGAACCTTGTAGGTATGGTTTACTTTGTGATCAAATAAATGATTTGTGGACAAAGGATTCTTTTTGAACAATGATAAACCAACTACGTACAAAGAAGTTATGATGGGCCCCTGACTCCGTTAAAATGGCTATGCGCCATGAAATCCAAGATAGATGAATACTTTTTGAAAGTGAATGGATCTATGAGATTGATGGACTTGGATGGAATATCCTTGAAGAAGCTCGACTTGTCGAAAAGTTGTTTACGACAAAGTTCAAAGAGTTGACTATGATAAGATTAGATCTTCCGTAGCAATGCTTATAGTCTATGTGGATTATTCTAGTAATCGCTACATATTTCTTTTATGAAGATATGATAGTAGGATGGCAAAATACATTACTTAACAGAAGTATGTATTAAAGGTGTATACAAGATAAAGCCAAGAGTTTTGCTAGTCCGAGAAATACTAGATAGGTATACGAACTTCAATTGGATGAAGTGAGTATCACGGAGTTGGAATCTTCACCGGATGAAATAGTCAAAGAGTTTTTGATTTCATCAGAAACGATGAAGATGCTTGCATTTGCAAGAAATTAAGTGGGAGCGCTGATACGTCCAAAACGTATCTACTTTCCCGAACACTTTTGCTATTGTTTTGCCTCTAATTTGTGTATTTTGGATACAACTAACACGGACTAACGCTGTTTTCGAGCGAATTGCTCTCAGTGTCTCGTTTTTGTGCGAAATTCAACTTTCGGGAAAATCCCCGGAATTTATGTCGAAGGGCTTATTTTTCCGGAAGATTCACGGAGCCGAAGGGCAGGCACTGGGGAGGCCCGGGGCCCCCGGACACTAGGCCGGCGCGGCTGTAGGGAGCGCGCGGCCCTAGC
>NC_061508.1:106484116-106651223 GCF_022539505.1 Lolium rigidum | reverse complement strand
CGTAGGGTGGCGTTCGCAAGTCCTAAACGGGATGTTCCTAGGATCAACTTCATGTTGGTTTTTTGGCCTTGTTTAGGATCGGCTTACGAGCACCGTGCGTGGCCGCAAGGCCCAACTCCGGAGTAGGATGATCCGGTTATGCGGTGAAAACCCTAAATCGTCGTAGATCTCATTAGCTTCATCTTGATCAAGCAGGACCACCAAGTATTCGTGCACCCCGTACGGATCATGGGTGGATCGGCTCTTTGAGCCGATTCACGGGATAACTCGAGAGCCGATCGAGGCTCGTATTTAACGTTTACATGTATGCCCTGCAGGAAACTAAGCGAGGCAACCTCATCACCTTCCCGACCAGGTATAGGTCAGGTGGCACGCCCTTGCACTTCGCAACGCCGCGTGTGACCAGAAGAGCATTGCGGGCCGTCGCTCGGAGGGGTCTCAGCCAGCCGCAGCTCTAGGCTCCCCCCGGCTCTACAGTGTTGACAAGGTCGCTGCCCGCCGGTGGGTTTTGGCAGTCAACACGGTGCAGGAGGGATAGCAGGATCTCAGAGTTTAAGGCTGTGGTTAGATTTATCTTAATTACTTTCTTGTAGTTGCGGATGCTTGCAAGGGGTATAATCACAAGTATGTATTAGTCCTAGGAAGGGCGGTACATTAGCATAGGTTCACCCACACAACACTTATCGAACAATGAAGATTAATCAGCTATATGAAGCGAAAGCACTAGACTAAATTCCCGTGTGTCCTCAAGAACGTTTGGTCATTATAAGTAAACAAACCGGCTTGTCCTTTGTGCTAAAAAGGATTGGGCCACTCGCTGCAATTATTTCTCTCGCACTTTACTTACTTGTACTTTATTCATCTCCTATATCAAAACCCCCTGAATACTTGTCTGTGAGCATTTACAGTGAATCCTTCATCGAAACTGCTTGTCAACAGCTTCTGCTCCTCGTTGGGTTCGACACTCTTATTTATCGAAGATACTACGATACACCCCCTATACTTGTGGGTTATCACACCTCTATGGCGTCTCCCGTACTCCTAGGCAGGACTGCCAAGGCTGCTGCTGGCGTGGTATCATCTGGAACCGAAGTTCTTGGACTTGTCGCGTTTGAACTAGGGAGGCGAAGGAACCCTCTGGAATCGATGATTAAGTGAACACCACCGAAAGTAGTATCCATGTTGCCGCACGACTCTGTGGAGATCGGATGCGATGCCCCGGCGTGCGACACGAACGCGTAGGATCCGCAACGGACTGAATCTCTTGGATCTGATGGCGTTGGTGACTCCAGCACGAACGCTGCAGACGTAACTGGAACTGCCGATGACCTGCCTTGTGCCGACAGGCTTCCCACAGACGGCGCCAATTGTCGAGGGTACTCCTCGGCAATGCCCTCCGTTTGGGGCTTAGGGTAGATGGAATCCTGTAGGCTAACACGAGACATCGGTTATCAAACAAGCGGGGAAAGCGATTTACCCAGGTTCGGGGCCCTCGATGAGGTAAAACCCTTACGTCCTGCCTGTCTGATCTTGATTATGAAAATATTGGGTTACAATGGGGTGCCGAAGGTTTCGGCTGTGACCTCGTCAAGAGGCTAAGTTCTACAGGGACCTAGCTCTGGACTTATAGTGGCTAAGATTGCTAAGATTGCGCGTGCCCCTCGGCAGCCCCTCTCCTGGCCCTTATATAGGGAGCAAGGTCTCGAGAGATCTGTCCGGGTACGACTAGGTTACAAAGGATCCTAGTTCTAGACTTTCCTTGTATTCTTCGTCTCTTCATCTTGTTCTTCAAGGAACCTTCTTCGGCACTGGCGTAGTAGTCCACCTTGCCATCGAGTGTCTTCATGGGCCTCCAGTTGGGCCGTACAGGATAGGGAAATAATAGTTACCCGAAGGGTAATGCCCACGTCACCTTCACCATGCGTCCTAGGACACAGAGCGGTGCATCGGCACAGGGCAACCAAGAGGTACCATTGGTACTAGAAATAAAAAAATAGAGGCCCAAAGAAAGTTTGGATGTCGGTACCGGTGCAGGTGATCGGCGAGGGCAGCGCTCAATCTTTAGGGAAGAGGAAACGTACAAATTCAGTTTTTGATAGAATCGAAGGCCCTACAGCTGATCTGGGTGGTCAATGAGTTGGTTTGGTGTTTGATAGAATTATGGAGCCATCGGAGGCACTGATACGTTGCAAATGTATCTATATTTTTTATGCTCCATGCTTATTTTACACAAATTTCTATATGTTTTGTTTACACTTTGTGGCATTTTTACGCATTTTCTGGAACTAACCTATTAACAAGATACCACAGCGCCAGTTCCTATTTTCTGCTCTTTTTGTATTTCAGAAAAGTTGTACAGGAAATATTCTCGGAATTGGACGAAATAAAAGCCAAACCTCCTATTTTCCCGACCCGAAGAAGGAGTCCAAAGCAGAGACGGAGAAGAGCCACGAGGCGGCCACACTATGCCTAGGCGCGGGCCACCCCTGGCCGCGCCTAGGGGTGGTGTGGGCCTCCCGGGCGGCCACCGACCTCGCCCTTCCGCCTATATATTGCCTTCCGACGCAAAAACCCTAAATCAATCAGCCTCCATCCACGAAAAGTTTCGTAGCTCCGCCGCCATCGAAGACAAGTTTCGAAGGACAGAAGTCTCTGTTCCGGCACCCTGTCGGGGCGGGAAATTTCCCACGAAGCCATCTCCATCGACTCCACCGCAATCTTCATCGTTGTTGCTGACTCCCATGATGAGGAGGGAGTAGTTCTCTCCCGAGGCTGAGGGCTTTACCGGTAGCTATGTGGTCTATCTCTCTCTCCCATGGTGTGATCTTTATGTGATCATGAGCTTTGTAATCTAGTTGAATAAGTAGATGTTACCACTAGTAGGAAAAGCCTCATCAGTGGCGCACCAAAAACACATTCTGTGGCGCATGGGTGGTGCGCCACAGAATTCTCGCCACAAAAATAAGGATTCTGTGGCGCACCAGCCAATGCGCCACGAAAGCTTATTTCGTGGCGCACCGGACGGTGGTGCGCCACGAAACAAGAAGTCTTATTTCGTGGCGCACCACCGCCGGTGCGCCACAGATTTTTTTTAAAATTTCAAAAAAAGTGGCGGCCAGATCTAGATCTAGATGCGGGGCCGCCGAATTTTTTTTAAATTTTTCTGGAAGGTCGCCGGAGGTGGGTGGGGTGGGTGGAGGATGAGGCCGGCCGGAGGAGGTGGTGGTGGTGGAATAGGAGGAGGTGGAGGTGGAGGTGGAGGTGGAGGTGGTGGTGGTGGTGGTAGAGGAGGAGGAGGAGGAGGAGGAGGAGGAGGAGGTGGTGGTGGTGGTCGTGGTGGTGGTGGTGGTGGTGGTGGTGGTAGAGGAGGATGTGGTCGCCGGAGGAGGAGGAGGAGGTGGTGGTGGTGGTGGTGGTAGAGGAGGAGGTGGTCGCCGGAGGAGGAGGAGGAGGAGGAGGAGGATGTGGTGGTGGTGGTAGAGGAGGAGGTGGTCGCCGTAGTAGGTCGCCGGAGTAGTTCGCCGGAGTTGTTGGTCGCCGGAGTTGGTCGCCGGAGTAGGAGAGGAGAGAGGAGAAGTGGAGAAGTGGAGGAGAGGAAGAGAAGAGAAGAGGAGGAGAAGGGGAGAAGTGGAGAAGTGGAGGAGAGGAAGAGAAGAGGAGAGGAGGAGAAGGGGAGAAGTGGAGAATGGGAGAAGGGGAGAAGTGGAGAAATGGAGGAGAGAAGGAGAAGTGGGCGCCAGAAATTTCAAATTTTGAACGTTATTTCTGTGGCGCATGGGCACTTGGTGCGCCACAGAATTTTTTTTTCTTTTTTTTGTATTTTGCAGCAAAAAATCTTTAACTGGCCGTAACTTTTTACTCTTTTCGAATTTTGGGATTCTAAAAATTGTCCAACCGGGTGAATTCGGATGTAGATTTTTCGTGGGAACATTTTGATATATTATGCGTTTTTTTTCGAGTTCGTATGCAACCAGAAATCCAGTTTGATGATTTTCCCACGCAATTTTGCAAAAAAAATCGAAATTATTGTTTGTTAATTCTCAGTGGTAAAAGATGACATAATACATAGGCATCTTGAAGGGATTTATTTTTTGAAATTTTTATCTATTTTTTTTATTTTTTACGAGAGGTTAAAAAGGCGATCCACGGGGGGGGGTGGAGTTGCATGGAACTCATGTGCGCCACAGAAATAAGGCTTTCAGTGGCGCACCATCCCACGTGCGCCACGAGAAGTCTTAGTTCGGTGGCGCACCAGGAACAATGCGCCACAGAAAGTCTTAATTCAGTGGCGCACCAGGCCAGTGCGCCACAGAATGTCTTATTTCTGTGGCGCACGTGATCCTGTGCGCCACAGAAATAGTGAAACCAATGATTTGGGTTGGCCCCACCAAATTTCTGTGGCGCATGGATCCCTGGTGCGCCACAAAATTAAGCTATTTCTGTGGCGCACCGTGTCTGGTGCGCCACAAAATAACTTTCTGTGGCGCATTTTAAACGGTGCGCCACAGAACTAAGCATCGCCTATAAGGGTTTTCCTACTAGTGTACTCTTCATCTATTATGCTACTCAAGTGGTTTTATTATGTGATCTCCGGAGACACCTTGTCCCATGGTGTGAAGGTGACAGTGTGCGCACCGTGTGTGTCTCTTAGGCTAAAATTTACAGAAATACTTATCATGAGTTAAAATTTGAGTTGGATGTCTCTATGAAATTGTGGTGTTTGTTAGTACTATCTTCGGATGCTCAAAGTGACAGTTTGGAGTGTCCCTAGATTTGGAACGCAAACTAAGGAATGCTTTTGAAGTCCTACGCGGTGAATTGGTGTTCGTTATCCAACCGAAGAGTGGTTCAGGGTAGCATAGTGAAGAGATGATATTTATGTATTCAATTATGATAACATTGTTGACAGTGTCCACTAGTGAAAGTAAGATCCCTAGGCCTTGTTTCTAAGCATTGAAACACCGTTACAACCAGTTCTGCTACATGTTTGCTTGCTGCCATTTTTATTTCAGATTCCAATTACCACTTATAATCATCCATATTACTTGTATTTCACTATCTCTTCGCCGAACTAGTGCACCTATACACCTGACAAGTGTATTGGGTGTGGGGACACAAGAGACTTCTTGTATCTTAATTGCAGGGTTTCTTGAGAGGGAGGTAGAGGTCACCAGGAAGGTAGAGGTCAAAGATATCCCTCTCAAGCAACCCTGCAATTACGATACAAGAAGTCTCTTGTGTCCCCAACACACCCAATACACTTGTCAGGTGTACAGGTGCACTAGTTCGGCAAAGAGATAGTGAAATACAAGTAATATGGATGATTATGAGTGGTAATTGCAATCTGAAATAAAAATAGCAGCAGGCAAACATGTAGCAGAACTGGTTGCCAACGGTGTTTCAATGCTTGGAAACAAGACCTAGGGATCATACTTTCACTAGTGGACACTCTCAACAATGATACCATAATTGAATACATTGATATTATCACTTCAGTATGTTACTCTGAACCACTCTCCGATTTGATAATAAACACAAATTCACTGTGTAGGGCTACATAAGCATTCCTTAAAGTTTGCATTCCCAATCTATGGACACCCCACGCTATCACTTTGAGCATACAAAGATGGTACTAAATAGACACCACAATTCATAAGTATTTTTGTAAACTAAGCTTAAGAAACAAACACGGTGTGCACAATATCACCTTCACACAGCTGGACAAGGTGTCCCCGGAGATCACATAATAAAACCACTTGAGTAGCACAATAGTTAAAACATAACATCTATTTATTCAACTAGATTACAAAGCTCATGATCACATATAGATCATACATGGAGAGATTGATAGACCACATAGCTACCGGTAAAGCCCTCAGCCTCGGGGGAGAACTAATCAATCCTCATCATGGGAGTCAGCAATGGCGATGGAGATGGCGGTGGAGTCGATGGAGATGGCTCCGGGGCCAATTCCCCGTCCCGACAGGGTGCCGGAACAGAGACTTACGTCCCCGAAACTTGTCTCGATGGCGGCGGAGCTAAGGAACTTTTTGTGGGCAGAGGCTGGTTGATTTAGGGTTCACACATCGGGAGGCTTATTATAGGTGGAAGGGCGAGGTCTGTGGAGGACAGGGCCCCACACCACCCCTAGGCGCGACCAAGCTGGACGCGCCCAGGCCTGGTCTGGCCGCCTTCTGGCCCTCCATCGTCTGCCCTCTGGACTCCGTCTTCGTTTCAACAAAATAGGAACTTCAGCTTTTGTTTGGTCCAATTCCGAGAATATTTGTTGTACAATTTTTCTGAAATAAGAAACAACAGAAAATAGGGAACTGGCAGTATGGCATCTTGTCAATAGGTTAGTGCCGGAAAATGCATAAAAGTGTCACGAAGTGTAAACAAAACATATAGCAATTGGTGTAAAACAAGCATGGAGCATCAAAAAAAATAGATATGTTTGCAACGTATCAGAGTGCTCGAAGTTATTTCCTTTAGATTCTGCAATTATATCTTTTTGTTTCTTGTTTTTATTTTTACTAGTTAGGCTTAATGGAAAACGACAATAAAATTAGAGAGCTTTATAGTATTTATCTTGAGTTAGGACATGAGGTGTTAGAAGAGAAAATTAAAAAACATATGGAAATTTATTTGCATGCTAATAGCAATGTTATTAGTATGAATTCTTTGAACACCATTATTGATTATGCTATGGAAAAGTCTAAGCTTGGGGAAGCTGGTTTTTATGAAAATGATCGTTTTAGTTTCCCAGCTTTAGAGGACAAAATTTGCTATAATGATACTATACTTCCAATATATGATGATTACAATGATGAATATGATATTTTCAGTCCACCTACTATTGAGGAGAAAATTAATTATGATTACAATATGCCTCCTATATTTGATGATTATGGTGATGAAAATGATAGCTATTTTATTGAATTTCCTCCCACTACAAGTAATAAGAATAACTATGCTTATGTGGGAAGTAATAATTATTTTATGCATGTGGCTCATGATAATAATATTTTATGTGATAGTTATATTGTTAATTTTATTCATGATGCTACTGAAAGTTATTATCAGAGAGGGAAACATAGTTTTATATATCTCAACAATATTAAGTTTCACCTTTTTATGTTGAAAATTTTCAAGTTGCACTTGTTTCGCTTTCCTATGCTTGTTGCTTTGTGCTTCCATGACTTATTTCTTTACAAGATTATTTTTCATAGGAAGTGGGTTAGACTTAAATTTGTTTTATATTTGCTTCTTGATGCTCTCTTTTACTTCAATTCATATCTCTTATGTGAGCATCTTCTCAAACTACTGTGCCTAGCTGAAAGGCGTTAAAGAAAAACACTCTTGGGAGATAACCCATGTTTTATTTCTGTAAATTTTTTTGTTGAGTCTTGGAAGTTTTACCTCTATAACAACCTGTCCTTATCATTTTTATTCCGTTTTTGTGCCAAGGATAGCCTCTAATAGGAAGAAGGTAAGATTTGACGAAGTTGCTATCCTGAAACAGATTCTGTGCTGCCACCAGAAAATTAGTATTCTCGGCCAGAATGTTGGATTTATCTGATAATTTTTTAGCATATGACCCGGGTTATTATCTAACTTTCATTAATTTTTCAATTTTCGATTTTAGCGATAGAAGTTTTTCAAAAAAATCGACCTTTACCTGCTGTTCTGTTTTGACATATTTCTGTCACTATTTACATTTGCCTCTTAATCGTTTTCTTTTTTAGTTCTTTTGAGAGAAATAGCTTTTAAAAAGAATTGGCTACAGTAGTTAATGTTTTAATGGATGTTTTACTCATGTTAGAACTGAACCAAAGTGGATTTGTTATTTTGATTGCACTAATGCTGCTAATGAAAATTGTATAAATTTTTGTATGAAGAAAGTTTTCAAGTGTAGGGAGAGAAGAATGATGTGATGAGATGAAGGACGGACAAAAGCTCAAGCTTGGGGATGCCCATTTCTTCCCAAGAAATATTCAAGAGGTACAAGCGTCAAATCTTGGGGATGCCCAAGGCATCCCCTTCTTCATCAACAAAAATATCAGATCATCTTTCAAGACACTATATTTTTATTGCTTCATATACTATGTGTTGGTCTTGGAACATCTTTATTTTTGTTTTTAGCTTTGTTTTGTTTTGTTTTTTGTAATCAACTTGGTTGGATCCTAGAATTCTTGTGTGGAAGAGAGAAACGCTTCGCTTTTTCATGTGAATACTCGCATTCTTCACTTATATTTGTTGAGTGTTCTTGTCTAGCTATTGCAATGCTTTTAGCTCTTGTTTTTCATGCATCTCTTGTTCAGAGCTTGTTAGTTTTCTTTAGTTAGGGATGATTAGCTCTCTTGTATTCATTGAGAAATTATTATGAGAGTTGTTTCAAAAAAGGTTGATTGATGTTGGAGAAGGGTAAACTATTTCATGCTTATAGTGGTGTAAAAGGAAGCTTGTTTAGACTGTGGCTTAGATTTTAGCATGTCATGTTAGATATTATTTTAATTATATGATTAGTATTTATTATTGTAGCATGACTTGAGAGTGCTTAATGTGCCATTGAAAGAATCATGTGTTGTTTCCATCATACAAAAGCATAATATTGTGGTATTCTTCTTTGATGCTTTCATTGGGTTGACTTGGCACATGCTTACACCATGTTATGACTACAAACCAGTCACGTCAAGCCTCTATAATCATTTAGTTTTTGACTTATAATACTCCCTTTGTCCCGTAAAAAGCTGCGCACTGTCGATTTTGCGGGAAGCCCCCCGCGTTTTTTCACTTGAGAATTCCCGTCCCCCGTCACCGTCCCCAGATCCCCATTCCTCCCGTCATTGTCGTCGGTCGATCTCGGCGCTCTCCTGATGTCGCGCGACCACCGCCATGGATCCACCTCATCCTCCGCTCTGCCTAGGCTCCCGCAAGGCCTATTTTCGCATCAAAAATGGATTCTTTTCGTTGGCGACTCGGCGTTGGGAATCTTCCTTCCTTCCGTTGCTGCCTAGCCGCCGCGACAAGATTCTGCGCCTCGCCCCACGCTGCGACGCCGTGTGCCGCCGCTTGCCGCTCTTCATCGTTGCTCGCCTCCACTCCATCCTCGCCACCGCGTGCCGCTCTTCCTCTCCCCTCCCCTCCGCTCCAAGATCGAGGAGCTGCTCTTCCTCACCGCTCGCCTCCGCTCCAAGATTGAGGAGCTGCTCTTCCTCGCCGCTCGCCACCGCTCCATCCTGGCCGCCTCAACATCCGCCTCCAGTCCAAAGGTGAGGAATTTCTCATCATGTGTCTATTTCTCGTCCCCTCGTACACAAAGGTGAGGAATTAAAAAAAAACATTGACCAACGGGGGAATGATCCCTCCCTTGGCTATACGTTGTTAGGTAGGATGAGACTTTCCCGGTTTATTCGTCCCTGCTGCGAAATTACCACGCATGGGGATTCGAACCCGGGTGGGCTGGCTGCGCACTCGCTTGCCTTGCCACTGAGCTAGAGCTCAGTTCTCCCATTCACTGAGAGGTGAGGAATTTACTAGTCTGCAATTTGATTCCCATTCGTATGCTTGGTGCGATGGTGTGTTCCCGATTCTGAGGTGAGGAATTTACACGCATTTGATGGTTGTTCACACAAGGTTGTGCTCCACTTAGTTTAGAACTAGTGTTCAGTTTTGATTTTGAGAGTTCATTCACTGAACGTAGAAGCTGGAGTTCACTCTCTGATCATAGAAACTGTTTCGGCATTCATCACTCTGGACTGGGATAAAATGTGGTCTATATTGTTCGCCATACGTGGACCATATTGCCTTGCAAACTTCATATGTTCTTAGTTGTAACTAGCATAGTGGCCCTCGCAAATGCGAGGGCATCATCTTTATTTTTCTTAGAAATATGACTATTGCCTCCACTATGTCAAAATTATCTTGAAATACATTTATAGAATTTTTTTCGACATTGACATAATTTCATGGCGAGTAATATATTTTTAGCAAAAAAATTATTTGGTGACTAATTGTTAGGCCATTTGCAATTACAATAGATTGACTGAAATTTAACTTTTCTATAAAATTTTCAGGTTGAGAGTTGGTTGGTAGTTTTTACATGATGACATGCTGGATGTTTATACTATATGAGCAATGACTGGCCATATGATTGTCAGGCCATTTTGGTGGAATAGAAAATAATTTTGGTGCACAAAGTAACAAAAAAATGTTTTATCCTTGTTAGTCGGCACGCCCCATAAACAGTAAGACTGCTGCTTTAGTTTGATCCTTTTACCTCTGTTTTTAAGTTGATTTGGAATTACATGAGATTTTCAGTTCTCAAATACTCCATGAATATTTGAATAAAATCCATGGGCTTAGTGTATCTTCTCATATGTTAGTAACATAAGTATATATGAATGGCAAGTTTAGAGACGGTCAACAAAATTCTTATGTTATACTCTTTTAAGTGGGTGCAATGTTATGTTTAAATAAATACTTTTTTCTTAAGTGTTACGTGTGTCATAGGATTGGAGTAGGTTTTTCTTTAATGACTGACCTCCGGTAATGTTTTTTTAATAACTTACCATTAGACTCAAACCTCTCAATAATATTCTTTTGTTTGTGTAAATTCAGTTCTAGTCAATTCAAGCCTGCACGACACTACATTTTTTTGCCTACATTTTTTAATTCAGTTCTAATGAATTCTAGACACAATGGTATCAATCTGGCTGATACGCCATTCATATAGGCTCCATACAATGTTTTAAACAGACGCCCTACTCTGTTTTTCACGCATGGTTTTATATGGCCCTTTTCTGACTCTGCACAGGGAAAAAAATAAAAATAGAGCTGGTCTAAGAAGCGAATAGCACCAGGACTTCTTTGCTTTAAGCTGTCCAGCCAACAGACGATTTGGCGACCGGGGCTTCTTTTCCGTTTTAGCATGACCGGACTTTCTTTTGGAGTTTTTTTTTCGAGACACATCGTTACCCACATTTTTTTTTTGCATGGTAATACGATTCTCATTGATAAATAAAAGACGAGATACAAAGTTCGTATACACCGATCTTACAGATCTGGAAAGATAGGATAAACCTATGTGACAAACCAACGCCTATCCATCTTCTTTGGCATCACGGTAGCAGCCACCAAGGAAAAAATGGACAGATCACCTCTTCACCTGAGCTC
Source organism: Lolium rigidum (assembly GCF_022539505.1). NCBI lineage: Eukaryota > Viridiplantae > Streptophyta > Magnoliopsida > Poales > Poaceae > Lolium > Lolium rigidum. Next base: position 106,640,048 of record NC_061508.1, on the reverse strand, counting down.
GACGCGGCTCCATCGCTGATCATCAGCTTTTCGGACCTCCAATGTAGTTTGCCATAGGACAAACCATTGTCGTTGAAAGAATCAGACCAGGGCAGCATGTCCCTGGACACGCCATCGAACTTCAGCACTGGCACCCACGCACGACGATGTCGGAGTAGGGAACCAGAACCATCAGCCTTCAACCACGAACCCACCACAAGGTGCACCATCTTCTAGCTGTCACCAGTGCAGACCACCGTCTGCACGTACTCCTGGACGAATCCTCTCTGCTCCACCTTGGCGCCGGAGACAACGCCGCAGCAACGGGGACAGAGCAGGAGGAAAAAACCATCTGATGGAGTCGTCGCCGCCGCCTCGCCGATACCATCCATGAACCCCTAAAGCCACACCCACATATTTTAAATTGTTGTACATACATGCCATAAGTATCCTTTTGTACAGCTATATTATTGTACGTAACATTTTTATCTTTAATCTCAAGCATTAATATCAAAATCATCGGCTCATATTTTATTAGCACATGTGGGTTAAGCTGGTGCCTCGAAAAATACCTTTATTTTGATTGTATGTAGCACTTTTATCTGTTAATCTCAAGCGTTAATATCAAAATCATCGGCTCATATTTTATTAGCACATGTGGATTAAGCTGGTGCCTCGAAAAATACCTTTATTTTGCTTTTAATATATAATAGATAGATAGATAATAGATTTGAGGTACATCAATTTCGACTGTTGATCAGGGAGATGCCCAGTACTTTATCGGGGTTCAGTTTGATGGCAACAGCAGGAGAATTAAAATCACGATTTCTAATTTATGCCTAGGCACGGCGCTGTCTTACGCGGTGCTCACCAGTTTCCCTCGTCCGATTAAAATCGTGCGGTCCAACAGCCCAACTCGCACGTGGCTTTTCTCTCGCCACGGAATTCTTATCCCCGCTCCTTCCAGACGCCGCCGAACAGCGGAAGAAAGACACCAGCGCCATTACATCTCTCCCTTCCCCGTCGACCTCCTCTCCCCTAGCCCCGGCGCCACCCTGCCGGACGCGCAAGCTCGCGCCGGTATAGCTCTGTAACTCCTTACGCCGCCTCTCCTTTGTTTCCCCCAACCTCCACAAACTCCATCGTCGACTCGCGCAAGGACGCCATGGCTGCGCCCGACCTCATTGACCTCCGCCGGTATGGCCTGCCGCTCTCGCTCCTCCGTGTGCTCGTCCTCAACCTTGAGGACCTCCGCCATTCCGGCCTCGCCGCTCTCGCTCCGCCGCATGCTCGTCCTCGACCTTGAGGACATCTGCCAGTCCTCTCGTTCTCGTCCTCGTAAGAGGGAAGCACGTCCGCGCGCTTCAACCGGAGGTCGGTGGCTGAGGTGGACTGGTGGTGGTGGTGTTCTGGGTGGGGCGAACCGCACAGCGCCCGTGTTCCCAAGCGGAAAACAGCGGCCATGGCAGATCTGGTGGTTGAGCTGCCAAATCCTCCTCGTGCAAGGATGTAAGAATAGCAATGTTTTCCACAATTCTGGATATAACTTTTTGCAAACATGTGTACTTTTCTACATTTTTTTACATCCAGAAATGATGAAATCCTCGATGTATTTTTTCCCCAATTTCTAGAAACGATGAAAGCCTCGATGTATTTCCCCCCAATTTCTAGATGAGACTTATGCATCTGGATGTATTTCTCCCCCAATTTCTAGATGAGACTTATGCATCTGGATGTATTTTTTCCCCAATTTCTAGATGAGACTTATGCATGTGGATGTATTTTTCCCCAATTTCTAGATGAGACTTATGCATCTGGATGTATTTTTTGTCACTTTTCTCAGAAAATAATATATTTATTACATTCCACTTTTTTTATTACATCCCTGGGGCCAGATTTGAGCTACGGAGCAGGCAATTGATGTATTTTATAGAAAAAGAAGGATGTGGCTGATGTATTTATTTACTGATTATTTGATCTAGTACTTTTTATTCTCGCGGTGAATTTGCGAAAGAGAGGGGAAGGAGAAAGCAGTATCCGCCTGTGTTATATATCACGTTTAGGCAAAGTGGCGCTCCCGCAGTGAAGGGGGAAATGTCGGGATTATGACTTTTCTACTTTTGGAATGCGAGAGTGGTCCGACTGATTTCTTTCCATTTTTGGGTGGAGCACCCCCTAAGACTAAACAGTGCTAGGGCACTGTGTAGCCACGTCCAATTAAAATATCTAAATATACATCGTGTATAGCAACCATGACGGTGTATTTTATCCAATTATCACGTGGCCAAGATTGATTCGTTGGTACAAAATAATCCAAACACCACGTATATACACTATTCCTTACCCTGGCCATGCATGGGGAGCGATCTGGTAAAATATATTTGGTACTGGTTTGTAGCAGCACATTTTGGTACTATCCCACAATGAAATGCCTCTAAAAATTTGTTGTTCCTAAATTTGGGAGTAGTTACATTACATACCTTCCAGAATACAAAATCTCGACAGAACCCGATGTTCCGGAAAAAAGCTCTTGGCGCCAGGCAATTGCATCTAGTACCACAGAAATTGTCCGTTGAACATTGCTTTGCAGCATTTATAAAACTTTGTGCAGGCCTCTACAGAAAATAACTTCAGATAAGAAAAGGCAAATATGTGAGCAAAAAATCAGAATAGCATATATTAGTGACCACGTGAACCTGATATCGAAGGGACTTCCTCTAGTAAGGTTATTTTAAGGACAATTAACCGTGCCCTGTGTGTTGAAGGGTGCTCGCAGGGCTGAGCAATTTTTTTACTCTATCTTGTATCATCTGTTTGTAGAATTTGTCATAATGCAAAACTGTGTAAGATCGTGAGCTATCGTGAGCTGCACACTGGATTATTAAAAAGTTATGCTAAGCTAAAAAAAAAACCATTTTCATAAAAAAAAATCAATAGAATCTGCCCAACTAAAGTTAGTTGCTGCATGTTACACTGAATGCAAAATTTTGTAAAACGTGTGATCCGAGTGCATATATAACCGCCTCTATATGTGCTATTAATTAAAGAATAAAAGAAATGTGTTTGGATGCAATAAGTAATACTTACATGATACCTTGATGATTTGAGAGATCCTTGCATGCAAGAAGTAGCTATACTTCCGGAATGACCTGATGCTTTCAGAGAATCAATCAAGCACTATGCCACCGCTTCAAGTTGTTTTCGACACTACGTACCTTGACCACCTGGAGGAGCCGGCCGGTGTCTTCCAGCTTTGCAGCTTGGCGTCTTCCTTTCTGTTGTGCCCGTCAGTACATATAGCAAGAACTGAGGAAGAATGGGGCTGGGACGTCGCCGTGGCAGTCGTACAACGACACAGCGGTGGCCGACGACGACGATAAGGAGAAAACTGGGTTGTTGCCGCGGCAGTCGTTGTACAATGACATGGTGTCTTCCGGTGGCGACGGTAGGCTTTCTTCTCATGATTTTTACTGGCGCATGTATAGCAGAGATGAGGAAGGACAGAATAGCTGGACGTTGCCGCTGCAACTGTACGGCGAGTCAGCGACATGGTGGCGGCCGGCCGGCCGCGACGGTAGGGTTGTCTTCTCATGATTGATTAGAGATGGCTTTCTTCTTGAGATTTCTTTTTTGGTGGATCCGTTCAAAGATACATCTACATAAGACAACATATATCATATCTGATGAAGATTTCAATTCTGGGTTTAAGGAAAGCTTTCACGGCAAGAGTGGTTGAGAGATCTACTTTATTTAGCTATTCTGTTTGAACCGTGGATTTCCCCGTTTTCTTGAACGTATCAGCTTGTTTACATGACACGCTAAATAGCCTGAGGCCCACCATGTTATATATGTTACGCAGATCGAACGTACACATATTCCTAAATTTTAAAGGTCCACCAGATCGACGGCCGGTATTTTCTGATTAACGTGGGATTTTCTAGTAATTTCTGAGGCCCACCATGTTATATATGTTACGCAGATCGAACGTACACATATTCCTAAATTTTAAAGGTCCACCAGATCGACGGCCGGTATTTTCTGATTAATGTGGGATTTTCTAGTAATTTCTCTTTCATCTGGTTCCTCTTATTTTACTTTTAATATATAATAGATAAGGGTATAGAGACTTATTTTATAGTTCTTGTGCTCTACTTTGTTGTCTATAATTCTTTTGGTATCATGGCTAAGTGCAGGATTGCCTTCTGTAAAACTAACAGTAGAAAACTTGACGCGTGGCTGCAGTCTGCCGTCGAGGGAGACCTGAAGCTGAGGGTAGTCGTCATGGACGGCGAGGCTGCGGCAGTGACGGCGGCGGAGAGGAGCACCGGCAAGGAGAAGCTCTGTGGGTATCTGATGTAAGGAGGTAGAACACAAAGAACTCTTGTTCCTTTTTTAACCACATAATTAACCTAGGTGCCTAGGCATTATGTTCTTGAAGCGACACCTAAGCTGCCCAAGCATGCCGAGAAACCAAATTTCAGCCAAGGGTTAACTGTCAAGCTGCTAGTTACAGTTTATAATTCCATTCTCAGTATCATTTATCTTGTCTTCTAAATTAGTTGGAAGAGGGTTGGCATCACAAGTTCATTTGGCTTTCAGATTCATCAGTTGTAATAAGGATGTGAGGTTTCGCGTCGTCTTGCTGTATGAAAATTGTTCTTCCTACATCCTCGTCTGGCCACTTGTCATGTATAGCAGGTATCACTAGGTTGCACATATAGTACCTCATAACCTCTTGAGTGACTGTCAATGGTTGCACTATCATTGTCCCTTTTGGTCTATTTTTGCTCTTTTTAACCGCTGGAGTTTCCGTCACAAAAGCTCACGTGCCAATTTTGCCATCAAAAGTGACAACTCCCCCTTCATATCTTGGCTTGGCTACTGCAGTGAGAAACATCACTTTACCAATACAGTTCTTGTTCTAGACGGCACGCAAGGGTGGAGGCTCTCCGGGGAGCAGGTAGTAGTTGTTTTTCTTTTCGTCATGTGGAACCACTTTTCGTCTATGTGGACTGTGTCATCCATTTCTTTGAATGACGGCATAGAAGTTGTGAACTCGTTGTCATTATCATCCAGCATACTGACGCAAAATTTCAATCTCTGACTAATGTTTGCTGGCGTTAGCAACGACTTTAATGTGTTAGTGACATGCTTCACCTGACCCTACTGGAACCTTCTGTGTAATGTAGAGGGGCAAACACCAAGGGCCCTGGATAGTGATCGAATTGTCTTTCTCTTGTTAAGAGGGACTGTCAAAATCCTCTCGAGGTCGAGGTCCTTTCTCTTACTGCCAACATGGCCTTTCTTTCTGCTCGACACATCAACTTCTAGACCTTGAGCAATCTGGTCCTTTGCTTGTTTCCATATCGTTTCGACAGTTCGTAGGCTTGTCTTCAATAGGCATGCAACAAGCTGCTTGTCTTTATTGTCAACTTTTCGATCTTTGTGTTCGATTACTTCTAAAGCAAAGTAAAGCCCCCCATCTTTTCTCATTTGTTAGGTTTGCGTGACTGTTGTTACTAGTTGCTCCTTCCATATTGGTTTCTTCATCTTGATCACGTATGTAGACATCATCTTCGTCAAGTGGAGTGTAGTTGAGGTCAAGTGGGGCATTGTTGAGGTCTAGGAGCATCATAGTGAACTTCCTGATCAGACCGGCGAGGAGCAGCTGAAAGGTAGACCGGCAAGGAGTAGCTGAAAGGTAGACTGGCGAGGAGCAGCTGAAAGGTAGACCGGCGAGTAGCAGCTGAGAAGTGATGAGTTCGGGCAGATACGGCCTTCTTAATGTGTTATTATCTGCAAACAAGCAAGTTTAAATTGGCAAATTCATTTTACCAAATAAAATTATGGTCACATTAAGTTTAGCAAATAAATTGGCCTTCTTGAAGTTACAACTATGCTTATCATTTTCTTATGTTCTTGTTATGGATATGCAAATGCACTGTGCATTATCGGCAACTCTACATAACTGAGACATGTGAAATGTTACAGTTGTTTTTAGCTTAAATTGAAATGTTGTCCAGGTTGCCAAGGAAGGTGGCCATGTGGACCAGCACAAGACCAAAACTGATGACCAAAGCTAATGGACTGAGTTGATCTGTTTCAATATGTCAGGTAATGCAATCTTTCCATTACTGAGTCACTACATAAGGAAACTACGATTACCCAAATTTGCATGATATCACCGGGATTGCTTGCCACTATCTATATTCCTTTGAAACACCATGAGGAAAATAGGAAACTAATCACCCAAATTTGCATGATATCATTGGGATTTCTTACCACCATCTATATTTCTGTGAAACACCATGAGAAAAATAGGAAACTAATCACCCAAATTTTCATGATATCACCGGGATTTCTTGCCACCATCTATATTTCTGTGAAACACCATGATGTAAATAAGGAAACTATAATCACCCAAATTTGCATGAGGTAAATTTGCATGAGGTTGCCAGGGAAGGTGATCACGTGGACCAGCAGAAGACTAACACTGATGGCTTGAGTCATGTTTCAGCATGTCAGGTAATGCTTCTTACAATTACTGAGTCTGTACATACGAAAAGTAATCACCCAGATAATCTTTGATGACAGCTATTTCCAAGTTTGGTGGGAACTGTAGGTACCTTCCCTTCACCGACAAATTGGCAGGAGTCGCAGCAGCTGCTGCCTTCTTCTTTTGGCGACGCACTCGCCAGACGTGGATAGTGGTGGAGGAGCGGACGCCCTCGGCTAAGAGCGGCAGATGGTGAGGAGGTGGAGAACTATGCCCTCCACGTTCGTTGAAGAGTCAGCGAGCGCACGGAGGACCCTGCGACGGCGAGCAGAGCAGCGGACGGTGGCTGGAGGTGGATCTGCTCACGGCGGCACCTGCGTGTGGTCACGGAGGCCCCTCAGACGGTGGGCGGAGCGGCGGATGGCGGCTGGAGATGGAGCTGCTCACAGCGGCCCCTGCGCGTGGTCGCGGGGGACGGCGGCCGGAGATGGAGCTGCTCACAGCGGCCGCTGCGCGTGGTCGCGGCGGCCCCTCCGACGGCGACTAGGGCGGCGGACGGCCACCGGAGGTGGAGCTGCTCGCGGTGGCTGGTGGAGGGCACCGACGAGCTCGTGGAGGGCACCGACGAGCTCGTGGAGGGCCCCGGAGAGCTCTTGCAGGGCACCGGCGAGCTCTTGCAGGGGTGCCAGCGAGCTCGTGCAGCGCGGATCGCGGCCGGATCGCTGGCGGATCACGGTCGGATCACTCGCGCGGTGCTGATTGCGTGCGTTGTTTCCGTGCGCTGATTGTGGGGAGTTTGTTGGGATGATTTCAAAGTGTAAAGGTGTTTTCTGTAAAATGGTCAATAGTTCAATACTTCTCTCCCCCGCGCAGCTTTTTTCGGGATGGAAGGAGTATCAATTTATGCTTTAATTAATAATGTTTTGTCGCTACACATGATTATGGCCACTATTGCTCTCTTAGTTGGTCACTCCCAGTCTTTTGATAGTCTTCACATGTAGTAAGTATGAGCTCTACTCGTGCATCAAACTCCCAAAAACCAAAGTTTGCCAATTGTGTCCATCATACCTACCTATATGTGGTATTTCACCGTCACTCCAAAGTAAATTGCTTGTGTGCTACCTTTAAAATCTTCAAAAATTATTACATGTTTTGTGTTCCTGTTTTAGCTCATGAGGAAGTATTGAATGATTTATTGTATTTTCATGACTTCACACCTTGACTAGCATGAATAATGTGCTAGTCCCTAATATTGCAAAAAGAGCAAGGCAACTGGGTGCCCAGCCTACAAAAAATATAAAATAAACAAATAAAGCTCCGCACACTATGTACTGGAGAGATCCTAAATAATGGTGTGCAAAAGGAGAACTATATGGGAGTCACTCTTGAAGTCACTACATGAAAGGATGATGGATCATTTGATACCAGTCGTTGACATAGACATACATACCTCTCAAAATACGTTTTCAACACCTCTGTTTTATTCAAAATAAAAAACTCTAGCACATGAGTAATTCTTCTTCCCTCTGCGCAGGGTCTTTCTTTTACTTTTATGTTGAGTCTTCATCTTCTAACTTTATGCACCAATTAAGAGAGCATAGTTGTCATTCTGAATATAATCTGCATAGTCTCAAAATTTATTATTGATTGATTCATAATTATTTTATTACTTGTTCTCAAACTATTTGTATCTAGTGATCACCCTTTGAACTTTAAAGGTGTCCTGGCATTTATGTTTTGCTATTCCATGAAGGACAAGCTGAATACTACTTTGCTATGTTTTCTCTATCCTCAAAAACAAACAGTTGCTTTCAGTGCACTATTATTCATGATGTTTTGTTTGAGTTACTTCTCATGTTGTAACATAGTTGCTAAGTTATATTGTTAGAATTATATCTATCATGCCTATTTTTGTTATCACTTACCTACTCGAGGACGAGCATGAGTTAAGCTTGGGGATGCTGATACGTTGCAAACGTATCTATAATTTTTGATGCTCCATGCTTGTTTTACACCAACTGCTATATGTTTTCTTTACACTTTGTGGCACTTTTCTGCATTTTCCGGCACTAACTTATTGACAACATGCCACAGTGTCAGTTTCCTGTTTTCTGCCGTTTTGTATTTCGGAAAACTTGTACAGGAAATATTCTCGGAATTGGACGAAACAAAAGCCGAAGTTTCTATTTTGTTGATGGAGTGCAAGGGCAGCCGAAGGAGGGCCAGGAGGCGGCTAGACAAGGCCTAGGCGCGGCCCCGACCCAGGCCATGACCGCGCATAGGGGTGGTGTGTGGCCCCCTGGCCTCCACCGACCTCGTCCTTCCGCCTATAAGAAGCCTCCCGACGCGTGAACCCTAAATCAATCAGCCTCCGCCCACAAAAAGTTTCGTAGATCCGCCGCCGTCGCAGACATGTTTTGGGGGACATAAGTCTCTGTTCTGGCACCTTGTCGGGACGGGGAATTGCCCCCGGAGCCATCTCTCGACTCCACCGCCATCTCCATCGCCATTGTTGACTCCCATGATGAGGAGTGATTAGTTCTCCCCCGAGGCTGAGGGCTTTATCGGTAGATATGTGGTCAATCTCTCTCGCCATGTATGGTTTTATTATGTGATCTCCGGGGACACCTTGTCCAGCGGTGTGAAGGTGATAGTGTGCACACCGTATTTGTATCTTAAGCTTAATTTACAGAAATACTTATGAAATCTGGTGTCTAGTTAGTACCATCTTTGTATGCTCAAAGTGATAGCGTTGGGTGTCAGTAGTTTTGGAATGCGAACTTTAAGGAATGTTTATGCAGCCCTACGCAGTGAATTTTTGTTTATTATCAAACCGGAGAGTGGTTTAGAGTAGCATAGTGAAGTGATAATATCTATGTATTCAATTATGGTATCATTGAGTTGAGAGTGTCCACTATTGAAAGTATGATCCCTAGGCCTTGTTTCCAAGCATTGAAACACCGTTTACAACCAGTTCTGCTACATGTTTGTCTGCTGCCATTTTTATTTCAGATTGCAATTACCACTCATAATCATCCATATTACTTATATTTCACTATATCTTTGCCGAACTAGTGCACATATACACCTGACAAGTGTATTGGATGTGTTGGGGACACAAGAGACTTCTTGTATCTTAATTGCAGGGTTGCTTGAGAGGGATATCTTTGACCTCTACCTCCCTGAGTTTGATAAACCTTGAGTGATTCACTTAAGGGAAACTTGTTGCTGTTCTAAAAATCTCTCCACTTGGAGGCCCAACATTGTTTACAAGAATAGAAGCGTGCATAGACAACAGGCACCTTCAGCGCAGGGCCACCGGTCACAATGAATTTTCTTAGCCTAAACTGTCGTGGATTGGGGTTGGACGATGCAGTGGGCGAGCTCCTGGACCTGATTAGGTCATACAACCCAGCGGTGGTGTTTTTATGTGAAACAAAAAATAAGTCGAGGATGTTTGATGATGTTGGTACTCCAAGTGCGGAGTATTGTGGCTAGCGAAGAATTTTCCCCACAAGGGTGACTCGAGGGTTAATATCGAACTCTCGAGGAATTAGGAAAGAGTCGCCAACTTTCCTCTTCTTCTAGCAATCTTGCAATGTAAAAAAATGTGTTATGTCCCCAACTCCACCGTGTGGTTGTCAAGTACAAGGTTTTGTATTAGTAATAGTAAATAAGAGATGCAACACAAGTAAAGTAAGCTAAATAAGCAAAGCAAACTATGTGAAACCGGTAAAGAGATAATTGTTTTTGGGTTTTGTGTGTAATTAAGTAAATTAAATATTTTTTGTATTTTCGGATTAAAATATTGTTGTAGATAAAAATTAAGATAAATGCAATGGAAAGGGTGTTTCTTATGATTAAAATTGGATCGGGGTTCATGGGTTTACTTGTCTACTCTATTTTTAAAGTTGTAGTGGATTTAGCAATTCACCAATGAGACAATATTGGTGGAACTTCAATATGTGCTCGATAAGCATTCATATGGGCACCACGTCCTAACATAGAGATGATGCAACACATCGCTCTTACACTCCACAAGAAAGGGACAAGTCGATGCAATCTTGTATTAAGAATAACAGAGCATATACATAAGTACTTTGACATGATGTTTGAATATGAAATATGCTACCTTGAACAAACAAGATCATCACTTTTGTCACGTGAAGAACACAGCATATGCATTCACTTTATCCCTAGTGAGGTAGCAAAGGAAAAGGCAAAGCAACAATATAGATCATGAATTTGTTGTCACTATCTAATCACTAAAACCATGCTACTCCATCTAATACACACATCTCCCCACATATGTTCTTGCATACAAGTTGGATCACAACCAATACTTAAGAACGGGCTACATAATATGCATCTATCAAAACATCTTACACATAATAAATTTCAAACTCATATCACAATATCATAGAGTAAAGATCCACCATATAGGAATTACATATATGACCATAATCATGTTGGGCAGCTCATATGGTACTAAGATCTATGAAGAACAAGAGAGAAATAGATCAAGCTACTGCCACAAACCCATAGTCCAGAGGTGGACAACTCCTCCTTGATCATGGTGTTGTTGAGGCAGGCGTTGGAGAAGGCGGAGATCCCTCCGGCAGCGGCTATGGCGGAGTTCCCCTCCGATCTTTCCTGTTGCAGCCTCTGTTTTCGTGTTTCGGTGTTTCTACGGCCCTCTCCTCAAGGGAACCCTGGGGCGTCATGGGTGGGCATAAAAAACCGAACACCGAAACTGAATTAACCGTAACCGAAACCTAATACACCGAAACCGAATTAGCCGGGACTAATTTCGGTGCATAAATATGATAAACCGAATTTTATAATTTAAATTCATTTTTGACATCCGATTGACCGAAATAACCGTATAAACCAAGATATAGGTTACAAAAACAAAAATCTTCTCGTCTCGAGAGCTCCAGACCTCTCGTGTCGTTCGTTTGTAGGAAGCCCAACATGCAAAAGCCCAACAAACCTCAAAGCCTACAATTGCACGTGCTATGGCGCAGTCCAGCTCGAGCACCATGCACGTAAAAGCTCACATCTCCCTCCGATTCTATTCCTAATTAATCTCCTGAATATCTGACGTAATTCCATACTCTCCATGTTCTCATCTACAGCCGCCAGATCGCATCTTGGTACCCTAGCTGGTCGGCGTGCACCGTCATCTCTGTTGACTCCGGCCGGCCGACGCAGTGAGTCGAATACGTCGAGGTAATTCTCTCTAGCTAGCGGTTGTGCTGCTCTGGTCACTCGCTTGGTATCTCTCTGTTGTTCGGCACGGCTGCATAGGTATATGTCCGGGGAGCAGCCGACAATGTGTCCATCAGCACCATGGTAACCATTTCTATTTTGAATACCTATTTCTTTATATGTCAAGTGAAGAGATGGAGATGGGAAACGGGAGTGAGTCTGACCATGACATTCACGTCCAGAACCAGGAGAATGAGGTTCCTAAGGTAGAATTTATAAACTAGTTTTCAAATACTAAATAGTATTGTTGTGCCCTGTATATGACCATTAGTCAAACAACTGTGCCTTATCTTTATCGTACAGGACAATGACGATGGGAAGGAGATTGTGCTGGTCGATGATGAGCCAACGGAGGGGTTACAAACACTGGTAGAAAAAAGGCCATCAGTCGCGGTGCGCAACTGCCATTGGTCGCGGTTGCGCAACCGCGACCAATTAAGCGCGACTAAAGGGCGAACCGCGACTAAAGGCTCCTCCACGTGGGCGCCAGGCGACCGTCGGGGCGGAGACCCTTTAGTCGCGGTTCTTCTGGCCGACCGCGACTAAAGGCCGCCGCAGGTTTAGGGTTTTAGGCCCCCCTAAACCTGCCCCCCCCCCTAAACCTGTTTTCTCGTTTAATTTGTATTGTTTTATTTCTTTTGTGTTTTATTTGTAATTTTGAAGGAGTACGTTTCACATATTCTACGGTACTACATACATGCATGCATATGAATGTACAATTTCAAACAAATTTGAAATTAGAACCAAAAAGAATTCAAGAGGAATATACAATATATATTCAATATCATCGGATGACCATATACAAGTTTGAACAAGTTTCCATACATAATTTAATGCATGTATAGTTCTACGTCCTCTACGTAGTGTTGTCATGTAGGATCGATGACTTCCCTCGCGAACCATCCAGCTAGTTCCTCCTGAAGTGGTCGGAAGCGAGCTTCTGGACTAAGCGTCTTCCGGAGGTTATTCCTCTTGATGTTGAGCTCATCCGACTGGTCCCGCTCATTGGTGTATCTCCGGATCCTCTCACAAACATAGTATCCACATAGATTGGTCCCCGGTGGCTGAATATCACCAGTCGTCCGCACTGCTCTTTTAAAATGTAGCTCTTTTTTGAATTCACCGACCTTTTGATCTACGAACCGTCTCCAAACCCTACGAGGCAAAGAAAATTAAATGAACAAGAGAGTTATTAATTAGTTACTTGATATTAGGAAATGATGAACGAAATAGGCCGATCGATATAGAGCGCAAATGAATGAAAACAATTACTTTTGCATCATTTTTCTCATGTCGGACCAAAGCGCCGCATCCATATTCAGAGAGTCGTGGACGAGAACTGTGGAGGTGTGAAATTGAATTACCATCGGAATCCAAGTGGAACCTGCGGACACGATACATGCACAGATCATGCATATATAACTCATCGATTAGCCACATACCATGCATGGAGTAAACAAAAGAGAATGTGCTCAAGACAGAAACACTCACCCAAAATGGTAAGGAAATAGAATATCACTTTTGAGTTCCTGTTTTCTAAGAAACCGCCACAGATCTTCCTCCACGTCGGCGGGGTGGTGTTCTAACACATATGAATTAACGATGTATGGGTCAATGAACCCAACATCATGGATGTTCCTTATTTGCATTTCCCGCTTCTTCATTCTGCATAATAGCGTACATAACAAGATAGTTAGGACAATATATAGTGCAGGCAATGAACGAGATGGGGTAGAAATTAATAAATCACTTACAGAACGTAGCAACTGATGATAGATTTGTCGAGGTCGCGCAGATTGAACAGCTGGAACAATTCACTCTGATGAACCGCGATATAGTAATGTTTGAAGTGATGCTCAGCTCTAACTTCCGCATAAATATAGTCTTTGGCGTTTTTAAGTTTTATGTAACTCTTGTACCAATTTAGCAGACCTTTCATTTGTCGAGGTAGATCCTCTTCCTGCGCAGGCTCGACGAGAGGGCCATTCTTCACATATGTAAATACTACGTCCTTCATTGGCGCCTCATCAAGGCCTAACGAGTGCACGAAGAGTGATACCTAAGTCGGCCGCTTGTTCTCCGGCACTCGTTACGGTCAATCCATGTGCTGCCGCAGCTGCTATGATATCGGGGGCATCCGGACCGGCGGCTTGCACTATGAGCGGGGCGATCGATTGTTTACTTTGTTCCCCGAGCTGGGCAACTTCTTTCCCCCTTTCTAATTTTTTCTCGGCCTCCTCCAAGGCTTTCTTCTCCTGCTTCTCCGCCAAATCTTGGTTCCTCTTGAACGCGAGTGCTTGCCTACGAAGTTCACGTGCATAGTCGTCAGGCAGATTCTTTGCGGCTTGGGACGGTGTGTTCAAAAATGACTTAGCCCACTTCTTTTGCTCATCGGAAAATACCGGCTTGGGCTCGCCCTCTATTTTCTTCTTGCAGCTCGCCTTCCATTTCTCTAAATCAGCAGCCGCGCCCGCCTCGACTTCCTCGGCACTACTTTCCCAAGGCCTCGTGGGGAGAGGCTTCGATGATACCTCCGGTACCTTTGTTTTCTTAGGTACGTAAGGGTCCGGGTTAATAATCCAGGACTGCTGCTTCTGCTTCTTCGCCGGAGGTGGATTGGGGGCGGCGTGCGCTTACCCGCCCGGGGCGGACTAGGGGCGGCGGCTGCTTACCCGCCGGAGGTGAATTGGGGGCGGCGTCGGCCCTCGTGAAGGAGGTGTAGGTGAAGCACCACCACCACCACCGCCACCGCCGCCACCACCACCACCGTAGGGGGGTGGACTTGTTGGCGCCTCGTCTGGAAACTTGATAAACTTCTTTTTCCATAGAATGAACCGGCGCTTGACACCTCCAAGTCTTCTCTCCCCTTCGGGTGTAGCAATGTCAATCTCCAGTACCTCAAACCCTTGGAGTATTTCCTCCACCGTGACACGAGCATAGCCATCTGGAATGGGGTTGTTGTGGTGGAGTGCTCCAGGCTCACATGGCAAAGCACTGCCGATGGCTACCTTCATGGACATGTTCCCCATTGGATAATGCAGATGACATTCTTTCATCTCCTTTACATCGTCCACGGGGTAGCGAGGAGGCTCCGGTGCAGTAATTTCGACCGCCGTTGCATTATCAGTAGCCGGCGGGTTCTCCGTGGAAGCCACGCTGCTTCTTATCCGCGGCTGGCTTCCGAGATCCGCCGGATGATCTTCATTCGCCCCAGCTGCCGATCTTTCTTGTACTAGTATATTCAAGGTTTTCTTCATCGTATCGACTTCCGATACCAACTTCGCCATAACATCTGCATCCCGATCCATCTTTCTCTTACGGCTTCTGTAAGCGTACGGGTCATCGTTCTGGGAGAACCCTACTTTCCACGGAATGTCCCCGGACATGCCTCGTTGATACGTCCCCGACGTATCCATAATTTCTGTCGTTCCATGCTTGTTTTATGACAATACTTACATGTTTTGCTTGCACTTTATAATGTTTTTATGCGTTTTCCGGAACTAACCTATTAACAAGATGCCACGGTGCCAGTTCTCGTTTTCCGCTGTTTTTGGTTCCGGAAAGGCTGTTCGGGCAATATTCTCGAATTGGACGAAATCAACGCCAAACCTCCTATTTTCTCCGGAAGGCTCCGAACACCGAAGAAGAGTCGGAGAGGGGCCGGGGGCCACCACACCACATGGCGGCGCGGGCCAGGCCTAGGCCGCGCCGTCCTAGGGTGTGGCGCCCCCAGGTTCCCCCCTGCGCTGCCTCTTCGCCTATAAAACCCCTTTCGACCTAAAAACACCGTACCAATTGACGAAACTCCAGAAAGACTCCAGGGGCGCCGCCACCGTCGCGAAACTCCAATTCGGGGGACGAACTCGTCCCGGCACCCTGCCGGGACGGGGAAGTGCCCCGGAAGCCATCTCCATCAACGCCATCGCCTCCATCATGCTCCGTGAGTAGTTCCCCCATGGACTACGGGTTCTAGCGAGTAGCTATGTCGGTATACTCTCCCCCATGTACTTCAATACAATGGTCTCATGAGCTGCCTTACATGATTGAGATTCATCTGATGTAATCGGTGTTGTGTTTGTTGGGATCCGATGGATGATACATTATGATTAGTCTATCTATAAAGTTTGTGAAGTTATTGTTGCTTGCAATCTTGTTATGCTTAATGCTTGTCACTAGGGCCCGAGTGGCATGATCTTAGATTTGAGCTCTATATTGTTGCTTAGATTGTATCTACAAGTTGTATGCACATGTCACTCGTCCGGAACCAATGGCCCCGAAGTGACGAAATCGGGACAACCGGAGGGGATGGTAGTGATGTGAGGATCACATGTTTTCACGGTGTGTTAATGCTTTGCTCCGGTACTCTATTAAAAGGAGTACCTTAATATCCAAGTAGTTTCCCTTGAGGCCCGGCTGCCACCGGCTGGTAGGACAAAAGATGTTGTGCAAGTTTCTCATTGCGAGCACGTACGACTATTATTGGAAAACATGCCTACATGATTAATGAATTGATGTTCTTTCTTAATGCTTAATCAATCCTGTCAATTGCCCGACCGTAATTTGTTCACCCAACACTTGTTATTGGAGAGTTGCCACTAGTGTAGATAGCTGGGAACCCCGGTCCATCTTTCATCATCATATACTTGTTCTACATGTCAACTCGTTTTCCGGTGCCATTGCTCTCATATCACTATTACTCGCTCGCTGTGTTACTCGTTACTATTGCTCTCATACCACTCGCTACTTTCACATCACCCCCGTTGCTAGTGCTTTTCCAGGTGCAGCTGAATTGACAACTCAGTTGTTAAGGCTTATAAGTATTCTTTACCTCCCCTTGTGTCGAATCAATAAATTTGGGTTTTACTTCCCTCGAAGACTGTTGCGATCCCCTATACTTGTGGGTCATCAAGACTGTTTTCTGGCGCCGTTGCCGGGGAGGCATAGCTCTACTCATAAGTTCACCTGGGGAGTACACTCTACCTCTCTCTCTGTTTTATTTTATTTTGTTTTGCTTAGTTTACTTTTGTCTAGTTTATTTGTGCTTAGTTTATTTCTGTCTAGTATTAGTTTGCGTAGTTTACTTTTGCTTAGTTTATTTTTGTCTTGTTTTATTTGTCTCATATACCCAAAAATCCATAAAAATTTGAAAAACCAAAAAATTTAAAAACTGCTGTTATGGGAGAACCAACAACCTACTTGGAGCTTATAGAATGTTATAATTTTTATAGAGAATCAAGAACTGGTAAAATAATGAGTGCTATGATAGAAAAATTGAATACAATTGCTAAAATCTTGCTTGAACGCCATGATATAAACTGTTGCTCTCAACAGGATACTAAACATCTTAAATTTCACCGTGGCTTTAGTGAGGAATTTTTAATTAAGAACTATAATCGGAATTGCTATATTCATTATGGGTTCGAGGAGGTAGAACAATTTGTCTTATTTATGGGAGCCTCCGAGATAGAATCCTTCATGGTTGAGAATTATGAAACTTGTGTTGTTTGTAAGGGCCTTAAAGATTATGTCTCTACTATCCTTAATTCTTGCATAGAATGCTACGAGTAGGAATCCTTATATCCTTGATTATAAAGAGAGACACATTAATGCACAAGAATGCACTCACAATTTGCAGGAACCGATGGAAGAAGAAATTGATGAACCCGAAAGCTCATTGGATGAAAAAGAAGAGGAGAGTGATGAACAAAAGGAGGAAGAATGGATTAGCTACCCATGCCAACCTTCTAATGAGAGTAACTCTTTATCTCTTACACTATTTGATTGTCCTCCATGCTTACCGAAAGAGGTTGAATGTTATGTTCCTGTGGATTCTCTTGAAATAGTACCTATGAGTAATACTTGTGAGAATGATTATGCTACTCGTTATATATGATAATCCATGCTACTTTGATAAATCTTATGATAATGCTTTGTTTGTGCCTGATGTCGAAATGCATGGTACTAAAGAATTTTGCTTGGCAAATGTTTATGATAAAGCTCTAGATGATGGTCCTATGTTACTTGATGATATTAATTGTACTACTAATGAAAATGGGATTGGAGAGTTCTTGACTTATTCTATGAGTCCCATATCTCTTGAGATTGATCAACTACCTTGTTATATTATTAATAAAAGTAAGTTTGAAAGTTTTAATTCCACTATTCTTGAACTTGATAAAAATTATGTGTTTGGAAATCATGAAAAGTATGCTGCATGTGATAGCTATATTGTTGAGTTTGTTCATGAAGCTACTGAAAACTATTATGAGAGAGGAAAATATGGTTGTAGAAATTTTCATGGTACTAATACACCTCTCTATATGCTGAAATTGTTGAAATTACACTTGTTCTATCTTCCTATGCTTGTTACTTTGCTTTTCATGAACTTGTTTATTTACAAGATTCCTTTGCATAGGAAGCATGTTAGACTTAAATGTGTTTTGGATTTGCCTCTTGATGCTCTCTTTTGCTTCAAATACTATTTCTTGCGAGTGCATCATTAAAACTCGCTGAGCCCATCTTAATGGCTATAAAGAAAGCAATTTCTTGGGAGATAACCCATGTGTTATTTTGCTACAGTACTTTGTTTTATATTTATGTCTTGGAAGTTGTTTACTACTGTAGCAACCTCTCCTTATCTTAGTTTTGTGTTTTGTTGTGCCAAGTGAAGCCTCTAATCGAAGGTTGATACTAGATTTGGATTACTGCGCAGAAACAGATTTCTTTGCTGTCACGAATCTGGGTTTAATTCTCTGTAGGTAACTCAGAAAATTATGCCAATTTACGTGAGTGATCCTCAGATATGTACGCAACTTTCATTAGTTTTGAGTTTTCTGATTCGAGCAACGGAAGTATTTTATTAAAATTCGTCTTTACTGGCTGTTCTGTTTTGGCAGATTCTGTCTCTGTTTTTTGCATTGTCTCTTGTGGACTTTAAGCGAGGTTTTCTAGACGTAGAGGGCTGTAGCTAATGTTTTATTGAGTTCTTGCAATGTGCCACTACAGGACCAAGGTGGATTCAAATTTTTTGAGTACTAACCCCTCTAATGAAGTTTGTGAGAAGTTTGGTGTGAAGGAAGTTTTCAAGGGTCAAGAGAGGAGGATGATATATGATCAAGAAGAGTGAAAAGTCTAAGCTTGGGGATGCCCCGTGGTTCATCCCTGCATATTTCAAGAAGACTCAAGCGTCTAAGCTTGGGGATGCCCAAGGCATCCCCTTCTTCATCAACTTATCAGGTTCCTCCCCCGAAACTATATTTTTATTCGGTCACATCATATGTGCTTTACTTGGAGCGTCTGTGTGTTTATTTTCGTTTTGTTTATGTTTGAATAAATTCGGATCCTAGCAATCCTTGTGTGGGAGAGATAGACGCTCCGCTTTTTCATATGAACACATGTGTTCTTCGTTTTACTTTTAATGTTCAATGATAAAAGTTGGAAGCTACAATACTTATCTTTATTTGGTTGGAAAAGGAAAATGCCTCATATGTTGTGGATAATTTGACACTTGGCAATTGTTTTGAGCTCTCAAGTAGATCATGATTAAGTTTTTTCATGTAGTCTAAGCCTATTAGTGGAGAACTACTGTAGAGCTTGTTGAAATTGGTTTGCATAATTGATATCTCTTAAGGTCTAGATATTTTCTGGTAAAAGTGTTTGAGCAACAAGGAAGACAGTGTAGAGTATTATAATGCCTGCAATATGTTCTTATGTAAGTTTTGCTGTACCGGTTCATACTTGTGTTTGCTTCAAACAACCTTGCTAGCCTAAGCCTTGTATCGAGAGGGATTACTTCTCATGCATCCAAAATCCTTGAGCCAACCACTATGCCATTTGTGTCCACCATACCTACCTACTATGTGGTATTTCCTGCCATTCCAAAGTAAATTGCTTGAGTGCTACCTTTAAACAATTCAAAATGCTTCTCAATTTGTGTTAATGTTTTATAGCTCATGAGGAAGTATGTGGTGTTTATCTTTCATTCTTGTTGGGCAACTTTCACCAACGGACTAGTGGCTTCATCCGCTTATCCAATAATTTTGCAAAAAGAGCTGGCAATGGGATTCCCAGTCCCAAATTAATTAACAAAAATAGACACTCCTCCATGGTATGTGATTGTTGGACGGCACCCGAAGGATTCGGTTAGCCATGGCTTGTGTAAGCAAAGGTTGGGAGGAGTGTCATCATAATAAAACTAAAATAAAAAGGCACTCCTTCATGGTATGAGATTGTTGGCGGGCACCCGAGGATTCGGTTAGCCATGGTTTGTGAAAGAAAGGTTGGAAGGAGTGCCACCCAAAAATAAAAATAATTCATGGGAGCCGCTCTTTGAAGGTTTGTTTGGCAAGGGGGTTAGTGTACCCATTACCATTCGTTGACAACAACAAACACCTCTCAAAATTTTACTTTTTATGCTCTCTTTATGTTTTCAAAACCAAAGCTCTAGCACAAATATAGCAATCGATGCTTTCCTCTTTGAAGGACCATTCTTTTACTTTTATGTTGAGACAGTTACCTACTTCCTCCCACCTTAGAAGCAAACACTTGTGTTAACTGTGCATTGATTCTTACATACTTGCATATTTGCATTCATCATATTACTTTGTGTTGACAATATCCATGAGATATACGTGTTGAAAGTTGAAAGCATCCGCTGAAACTTATATCTTCCTTTGTGTTGCTTCGATGCCTTTACTTTGAATCTATTGCTTTATGAGTTAACTCTTATGCAAGAATTTTGATGCTTGTCTTGAAAGTACTCTTCATGAAAAGTTTTGCTATATGTTATCTACTTTTTAGCAACTATAGATCATTGCCTTGAGTCACTTCATTCATTTCATATGCTTTGTAATAGTATGATCAAGGTTATGTAAGTAGCATGTCACTACAGAAATTATTCTTTTTATCGTTTACCCGCTCGGGACGAGCAGGAACTAAGCTTGGGGATGCCGATACGTCCCCGACGTATCCATAATTTCTGTCGTTCCATGCTTGTTTTATGACAATACTTACATGTTTTGCTTGCACTTTATAATGTTTTTATGCGTTTTCCGGAACTAACCTATTAACAAGATGTCACAGTGCCAGTTCCTGTTTTCTGCTGTTTTTGGTTCCAGAAAGGCTGTTCGGGCAATATTCTCGGAATTGGACGAAATCAACGCCAAACCTCCTATTTTCTCCGGAAGGCTCCAGAACACCGAAGAAGAGTCGGAGAGGGGCCAGGGGGCCACCACACCACATGGCGGCGCGGGCCGGGCCTAGGCCGTGCCGGCCTAGGGTGTGGCGCCCCCAGGTGCCCCCCGCGCTGCCTCTTCGCCTATAAAACCCCTTTCGACCTAAAAACACCGTACCAATTGACGAAACTCCGAGAAAGACTCCAGGGGCGCCGCCACCGTCGCGAAACTCCAATTCGGGGGACAGAACTCTGTCCCGGCACCCTGCCGGGACGGGGAAGTGCCCCTGAAGCCATCTCCATCAACGCCATCGCCTCCATCATGCTTCGTGAGTAGTTCCCCCATGGACTACGGGTTCTAGCAGTAGCTATGTCGGTATACTCTCCCCCATGTACTTCAATACAATGGTCTCATGAGCTGCCTTACATGATTGAGATTCATCTGATGTAATCGGTGTTGTGTTTGTTGGGATCCGATGGATGATACATTATGATTAGTCTATCTATAAAGTTTGTGAAGTTATTGTTGCTGCAATCTTTTTATGCTTAATGCTTGTCACTAGGGCCCGAGTGGCATGATCTTAGATTTGAGCTCTATATTGTTGCTTAGATTGTATCTACAAGTTGTATGCACATGTCACTCGTCCGGAACCAATGGCCCCGAAGTGACGAAATCGGGACAACCGGAGGGGATGGTAGTGATGTGAGGATCACATGTTTTCACGGTGTGTTAATGCTTTGCTCCGGTACTCTATTAAAAGGAGTACCTTAATATCCAGATAGTTTCCCTTGAGGCCCAGCTGCCACCGGCTGGTAGGACAAAAGATGTTGTGCAAGTTTCTCATTGCGAGCACGTACGACTATTATTGGAAAACATGCCTACATGATTAATGAATTGATGTTCTTTCTTAATGCTTAATCAATCCTGTCAATTGCCCGACTGTAATTTGTTCACCCAACACTTGTTATTGGAGAGTTGCCACTAGTGTAGATAGCTGGGAACCCCGGTCCATCTTTCATCATCATTTCCCTATTCTACATGTCAACTGTTTTCTGGTGCCATTGCTCTCATATCACTATTACTGCTGCTGTGTTACTGTTACTATTGCTCTCATACCACTGCTACTTTCACATCACCCCTGTTGCTAGTGCTTTTCCGGGTGCAGCTGAATTGACAACTCAGTTGTTAAGGCTTATAAGTATTCTTTACCTCCCCTTGTGTCGAATCAATAAATTTGGGTTTTACTTCCCTCGAAGACTGTTGCGATCCCCTATACTTGTGGGTCATCACTCGTACACGTCCTCCGTGTTCAGGATTCCCGAGGGCTCTTGTCAGCGCGTCGTTCTCTCTGTTGAACTTGATCTTCCCCTCTTGAGCATCCCTCATTGCCTCAATAAGCTTTTCGGTGGGTTTAATTATTTTGCCCCGGTAAACACACTCCCTGTCTCCGGGTTCGGCGATCCCCCATGCCCGTACCACCAGCTTTTGGCCCTTGGGTCCCATCCCTCCGTACACCGGACGGATTCCTCGCGTCCTCGGCTCGTTCTCCATCTTCTCCCACTTAGGCTCCCAAAAGCGATACCCTCCCGGCCCCATAATATGATTGTACTCCTTCTTAGCCGCATTTTCCTTATTTTTTTCGATATTTCAATGAAATGCTCCGATTTCTTCCGCTTCACAAAATCTGGCCAATCATGTTGAAGTCTCTCATATTGTCCTTTGAAATCCGGAGTCTTGTTCGGTTGACATAGTCACGGGCTAGATTTTGCTTGAATTTCCCGAATGTATCGGCCATCTTACCAAGAGCGAACTGTTTGATTAGCTTCCTCCTCTTCTTGTTTTCCTCAATCTTGTTACCCTCCTCATCGAATTTGTGGTATTCCGGAGGTAGGATGAAATGTTCCATAAGCTTTTTAAAGCAATCCTTCTTAGTTCTCTTGTCGACAAAAGTGAAACCAAGACGTGCCTTCTTTGGCTCATTCCACTCCGGAGGGTGATCGAGACGTTGTCTCTAACAACGGCTCCGCATTGGTTGATAAACTTGGTGGCGTGCTTCTTGGGCTCCGGCAGCCCGCCGGTTGCACGATCGACAACCTCGATGGTATATGTTTCTCCTTGTTTGAGCGTCTTGGTTGCGCCACGCTTTGACGACGACGTACTCGATTTTTCGACGATCCGGCCGAGGGCTAAAATAAGAAAGAGAGTCGCGCGTGTTACTACACACATATTTATTCAAATCGGTAAGTTTGTATCACCGAGCCAAAATGTATATATATATACCTCGGCGCCGGAGTTGGTTGCTACTTGCAATTCAAGATCGTCGTTTATCGACGTTCCTTCCCCATCATCTTGCTCGACGGCCTTCGTCTTGACCGTCAAGATTCAGATAAGAAGAAATATCCTCTTCATCTTGTTCGGTCGGCACAAATGGAATATCGCCGTTTATGATGCCGAACATATGGTCTTCGGCGTCCGGATCATAGTTGTCCAGAATCGGGTCAGCTCTATCGTCCGCCATATGTCAGTCCTGAAAACATGTAGTAAAAACTAAGTAATTGTGTATATGCCAGCATTAATTATCACATCTACATATAAAGAGAGGACGACGAGGGAGGCGACAGGGGGGACGCGTGTATTAGATGTGTATATGCGGACGATCGACCTCGCAGTGACCGCGTGACCGAGAGACCGGTGGCGGTGGCGAAGCGGTGGCGGTGGCGAAGCGGTGGCGGTGGCGAAGCGGTGCCGAAGCGGTGGCGGTGGCGGTGGCGAAGCGGTGCCGAAGTCAAATTTTCGTTAAGTCAAAATTTAAGTCATAATAAGTCAAAATTTTATTAAGTCATAATAATATGTTAAGTTTTAATTTTATTAAGTCAAAATTTTAGTTAAGTTAATTTTTTGTTAAGAAAAAAAGAGAGAGATTTTTTATTAAGTCAATTTTTCAGTTAACATTCCCGTGTAGTTAGTTACAAAAAAACACAAAAGTTTTCCAAATTCCAAACATGCCAATTAAGTTATTTTTTAAGTTATTTTCTTCTTAACATTCCAATATTATTATTTTTACTTAACATTCCAAATTATTATGTTAATTTTGGTTAAGTAGTTAGTTAAAAAAACACAAAAGTTTTCCAAATTCCAAACATGCCAATTAAGTTATTTTTTTCTTAACATTCCAATATTATTATTTTTACTTAACATTCCAAATTATTATGTTAATTTTGGTTAAGTAGTTAGTTACAAAAAAACACAAAAGTTGATTAGTTACAAATTAAAAAAAACAAAAAAAAATCGGCCAGAGGCGGCGCGCGCGCCCTCTTCTCTCCTCTCTCGCCGGCCGGCGCACTGCGCGGCGTGCGCGGCACGCCCTACCGCGGCGCGGCGCAAGGTCGGTCCGGCGGCGGCGGCTGCGACCGCCGGAGGCGGCGGCGCGCGCGGCGCAACTCCGGCGGCGGCGTCGTCCGGCGGCGGCGTGCAAGGCCGGGGTTCGGGGGCGGGGGCGCCGGCAGATCGAGGTGAGACGACGACGTACACGGGCGCGCGGGCGTGGGAAGAAGAAGGAGGCGCGGCGGCTGACGGCAGCGACGAGGGCGGCGGTCGGCGAGGACGAGGAGGAGGCGCGGCGGCCGACGGCGGCGACGAGGGCGGCGGTCGGCGAGGACGAGGGACGCGCGGCGGAGGCAGACGGTCGGCGAGTCGACGAAGCGGCAGCCTGGCGGTTCGAGCGGAGGAAAGAAGAAGTGAGATCTGCGCGGGCGCCCGCGCGTATTTATAGGGGAGGGGAGTTAGTCGCGGTTGGTGTTACCAACCGCGACTAAAGGGCACCCTTTAGTCGCGGTTGGTAACACCAACCGCGACTAAATCCCATTTTTCGCCCGTTTTTTGCGATTCCCGCGGAAAATGAGCTTTAGTGGCGGTTGGCCAGGCCAACCGCGACTAAAGGCCTTTTTCGAAATTCAGAAAATTCAGAAAAATAAAACTAATCATTTCTAAATGTGAAAAATACAAATAATATATCAAAAAATTCAGAAAAATAAAACTAATTCATTTCAAAATCTTAAAAATACAAATAATATATCAAAAAATTCAGAAAATAAAACTAATTCATTTAAAAATCTTAAAAATACAAATAATATATCAAAAAATTCAGAAAAATAAAACTAATTCATTTAAAAATCTTAAAAATACAAATAATATATCAAAAAATTCAGAAAAATAAAACTAATTCATTTAAAAATCTTAAAAATACAAATAATATATCAAAAAATTCAGAAAAATAAAACTAATTCATTTAAAAATCTTTCCGCCTCTGTCTTTTCGCCGGCCCCCTCTCCCGCCTCTGTCTTTCCGCCGGCCCCCTCTTCCCGCCTCTGTCTTTCCGCCGGCCCCATCTTCCCGCCAGTTCTTCCCGGCCGCCTTTGTCTTTCCGAGGAGCAGTGCGTCCACCCACGCGTCCTTATCCTGCCGACAGCTTTAGTCACGGTTGCACCCTCCAGCCGGGACTAAAGCTTACCCAGACGTCCTTATTCCACCGACAGTTTTATTAGATGATAAAAAACCACCTTTAGTCCCGGTTGCACCCACCAGCCGGGACTAAGGATTAGATGACCAGCTCTGGAATCCTCTTCTTCCCGCCATTTCTTCCATGTCTTCCCGCCATTTCTTCCATGTCTTCCCGCCTGTTTCTTCCCGCCACTTTCTTCCCGCCTCCTGTCTTCCCGCTCCCATTTTTCCCGCCATTTCCCACTACATATATGTTGCCCGGCTTGGCCAACATTATCACATCTCTACAATCTCTCATCACTCTCTCATGGCTTCCACCGCACCCACTCTAACCTACCAGCAGGTGGAGGAGCTTTGCGCCTCGAACTACCCTTGCCCACCGGGCTACCGCGTCCCCGCCGGCTGGAGCCTAAGCGCCGGCGGCGTGCCGGTCCCTCCCGTCCCTCAGGGTACTGCGCGCCGGGCGGCCATCACGAACCACTACTACCTCGACCTCACGCCGGAGCAGCCGGATGAATCCCTGCTGGCATCCCGATAACCAGCATACTTGGGACGCCTTCTTCATCAATCGGCGTGAGAGGGCGCTCGCCAGGTATGAGGAGGACAGTCTGCCTCCTGGGAACTTCCACGAGGCCGGCCGTCGGCTATGGTGGTACGGCCGGACTCTGCAGAGCGTCATGGACTACATCACGGCCGGCGATATTCCCCGCCTGCGCTACCCTCAGTTCGAGCCACGAGCGCCGCCCAACGACAGCGACGACAGCAGCGACGATGACGGCGACAACTTAGAAGGCGACGAATACCAGTACAACGGCGGCGACTATGAAGACTACGAGTATGCATATTATACGCCTAGGCAGGAGTATGACTAAATCACTGCAAATTTCAGGTATCATCAGTGCTATCTCGAATCAATCGAATCATTCGAAAATGGACACGAAAACACATCACGGATAATATAATTCACGTGATCCATTCAACAAAGTTTGGTACAATAAATTATTACACATCATTTCTTCCCTTGTGTCCCTCCTTGCTTATGATTGGGCCGTATCTATGGAGCATCCTCATCATTTAACTTAATGCTTGGGTCGGTGTTCACTTTGAAGGGCGGAATTTCACCAAACATATTATAATCTTCTGACATGTATGTCTTGTCCTCCACTCCCACGATGTTTCTTTTCCCCGAAAGAACAATGTGGCGCTTTGGATCATCGCATGATGTACTGATCGTTTTCTTATCTTTCCGTTTCCTCGGTTTGCTACTCATGTCCTTGACATAGAAAACCTGAGCGACATCTTTCGCTAGGACGAATGGTTCGTCAAGGTAACCAAGATTGTTGAAATCCACCATTGTCATTCCGTATTGCTGGTCCACCTTTACCCCACCTCCTGTTAGCTTGAACCATTTGCACCGGAACAAAGGGACCTTAAAGGAGGGTCCATAGTCAAGTTCCCATATCTCCTCTATGTAACCATAATATGTGACCTTTTGCCCATTCTCGGTTGCTCGCATCAAAGCGGACACCACTCGTTTTGGTTGGTGCTCTTTTTATCTTGGGCGATCGTGTAAAATGTATTCCCATTTATCTCGTACCCTTGGAAAGTCGTTATAGTCGAAGATGGTGTCTTGGCCAACATGTACAGCTGATCTACAACAGCATTGTCACTCATTAACTGTTTTCTCAACCAACCGCCGAAAGTCTCCATGTGGGCCTTCCTAATCCAGGATTCGAGCTTCCCGGGTTGTCCGAGCGTAAAATATTCTTGTGTTTCTCAAAGTACGGAGCCACCAAGCTGGAATTGGTCGGAACCGTGTGGTGAGCTTCGGTCGGAGAATGGCCGTCCATACATATCGTTGATTTCCTTCCGATCGTGCCTTTTCCACTTAGTCTCCCCTCGTGCCGCGATCGAGGAAGACCAATCGGCTTAAGGTCGGGAACAAAGTCAACACAAAACTCAATTACCTCCTCATTTCCATAGCCCTTGGCGATGCTTCCTTCCGGCCTAGCACGGTTACGAACATATTTCTTTAATACTCCCATGAACCTCTCGAAGGGGAACATATTGTGTAGAAATACAGGACCGAGAATGGAAATCTCTTCGACTAGGTGAACCGGGAGGTGCATCATAATATTGAAGAAGGATGGCGGGAACACCAACTCGAAACCGACAAGACATTGGACCACATCGTTCCGTAACCGTGGTAGAACTTCCGGATTGATTACCTTCGAGAGATTGCATTGAGGAATGCACATAGCTTCACAATGGCTACTCGAACATTTTCCGGCGGAGCCCCCTCAAAGCAATCGGAAGCAATTGCGTCATAATCACGTGGCGGTCGTGAGACTTCAGGTTTTGGAACTTTTTCTCCGCCATGTTTATTATTCCCTTTATATTGGACGAGAATCCGGACGGGACCTTCATACTCGCTCGAGCATTCAAAAAAGATGACCTTCTCTTCTTTGGTCGGAGCGTAGGCCGGCACGACCTTGAAACCGTTCCGGATGCCGGTCATCGGGGTCTTTCAAACTTTGCTCGGTCCTGTCGTGCTTCCTTTGTATCATTTGACTTCCCATACACGCCCAAGAAGCTTAGGAGGTTCACGCAAATATTCTTCGTAACGTGCATCACGTCGATTGCGGAGCGGACTTCTAGGACTTTCCAATATTCTAGCTCCCGAATATAGATTTCTTCTTCCACATGGCTGCGTGCCCGTCGGCTCCCTTCGGAACCGATTGTCCGCCGGGACCCTTTCCAAAGATGACTTTCAAATCCTTGACCATATCAAATATCTCAGCACCGAGTGTGTTCCGCAGGCTTCGGCCGGTGATCTGCCTTGCCGTTGTAATGCTTGCCTTTCTTTCTTCCTGGATGACCTTTCGGAAGAAATCGACGATGCCCAAGGTACACGTTCTTCTTACAATTTGGCAAATGTACACTTTCAGTCTCATGTAAGCAAGTGCGTGCATGCATTGTATCCCTTATTTGACAGTCCCGAAAGGTTACTAAGAGCAGGCCAATCGTTGATGGTTACGAAAAGCAACGCTCGTAGGTCAAATTCCTCTTCTTTGTGCTCATCCCACACACGGACACCAGGTCTGCCCCACAGCTGTAAAAGCTCATCAACTAATGGCCTTAGGTACACATCGATGTCGTTGCCAGGTTGCTTCGGACCTTGGATGAGCACTGGCATCATAATGAACTTCCGCTTCATGCACAACCAAGGAGGAAGGTTGTAGATGCATAGAGTCACGGGCCAGGTGCTATGGCTGGAGCTCTGCTCGCCAAAAGGATTCATGCCATCCGTACTTAGACCAAATCTTATGTTCCTTGCGTCAGCTGCAAAATCTTTAAACTCTCTGTCGATCTTTCTCCATTGTGTTCCATCTGCGGGGTGTCTCAACTCCCCGTCCGACTTACGGTCCTCTTTGTGCCATCGCAACAACTTGGCATGCTCTTTGTTCCTGAACAGACGTTTCAACCGTGGTATTATAGGAGCATACCACATCACCTTGGCGGGAACCCTCTTCCCGGGTTTCGGCCCTCAACATCGTCACCGGGGTCATCGCCTCGATCTTATAATGCAATGCAAGGCATACCGGGCATTCATTCAAATTCTCGTATTCACCGCGGTAGAGGATGCGATCGTTGATGCATGCATGTATCTTCGTAACCTCTAAACCTAGAGGGCGGACAACCTTCTTTGCTTCGTACGTACCGGCGGGCAACTCGTTATTCTTTGGAAACATATTCTTCAACATTTTCAGCAAGTTTTCAAATGTCGAGTCAGCTACACCTGCTCGTGCCTTCCATTTCAGCAAATCCAGTGTGCAGCCCAGCTTTTTCAGACCATCATCGCATCCGGGTACAGCGCCTTTCTGTGATCCTCTAACATGCGATCCAAATTCTCCCTCTCCTTTTCAGTTTCGCAGCGTCTCCGTGCATCAGCAATGGTCCGACCAAGATCATCAACGGGCTCATCACGTGCCTCTTCTTCACCTTCCCCTTCACCTTCCCCTTCACCTTCAAGCATCCTCCATGAAAGTATCACCGAAATGAGCAAGATAGCTTTCATCGATGAAATCATCCCCTTCTTCATCCTCTTCCATTATAACCCCTCTTTCTCCATGCTTGGTCCAACAATTATAGCTTGGCATGAAACCATGCCGAATCAAGTGCAGTGTGAACTTCCCTTGAGGAAGAGTAACCCTTCCGATTCTTACAGCCAACACATGGACAGATAACAAAACCCCCCGCTTGTTCGCATTAGCCACTACGAGGAAATCTTTCAAACCCGTAGTGAATTCGCCGGAGAGTCGGTTAGCGTACATCCATTGCCGATTCATCCGCATTATTATAATATAAAATATATAATTAACCATCATGCATTTGTTCGCGACTAAATAGAAATTAAACAATTAATGAACTACACACATGCATATTTTATCAATGACACATATGAAAGGTTCAAGTTAATTGCTAACCGCGATCGAGGAGGAAAAAATAAATGAGGAAGCTCGATCAAGTGTGGCTCCGACACTTCATATCATGTTGGTTTCATGCTCTTGGGGCATTTCATCAAACACCTTGTGTGCATAAGAGGAGCCAAAAGCAAACCAACACCCCCTTGTGAAGTTTGTGAAGAGAAGTGGCACCAAATGGCTAAGTGTCGTGGGCTGGCTCGGTATATATAGGGGAGGGGCTTTAGTCGCGGTTGGCCGGGCAAACCGCGACTAAAGGCCCCCGAGGACATTTAGTCGCGGTTGGCCAGGACAACCGCGACTAAAGGCCCTCCCGTCCACCAGCCCGGCCACCGAGCGCGCCGGGCCCGAGCTCTTGGTCGCGGTTCGCTTCACGAACCGTGACTAAAGGGCCAATTGGTCGCGGTTCTTGCATGTTCGCGACTAATGGGGCTGGACGGAAGGCCTTTTTTCTACTAGTGAAAAGGAAGAGGAAGCGGCTGCTGCTAATAAGGATAAGGAGGATGGTGATGCTCAGACAGGAAGAAAAGAGATGGCAGCTAGATCGGATATGTGGAATCACTTCACCAAAATCTTTCTGGAAGGTACTTTGAGGAAGGGCAAGTGTAAGTATTGCAAACGTGAGATCAAAGCACACTCAGTTAAAAATGGTACCACTGCCCTGAGGAATCATTTTAACATTTGCAAAAGAAATCCTCACATACATCTTAAAGATCCAAAGCAAGGTGTTTTGCAAGTAACTGATTTAGTAGGCTGCTGGAAATTTGATCCTGATAAACTTAGGGCTGCATTTGCTCAAATGATCATAGAAGATGAGCTCACATTTGCATTTGGTGAAAAGTCAGGCTTTAGAAAGTTTATGGTTGTAGCTTGCCCAAGGTTCAAACCACCATCTAGAAGGACATGTACTAGGGACGCAGTTGGCACTTATTGTGAGGAGAAAGCCAAGCTGAAATTGTTTTTCCAAGAGCAATGTGAAAGAGTTTGCATCACAACTGATTGCTGGACTTCGCAACAACAAGATAGTTACATGACTGTCACTTCACACTTTATTGATAAGGAATGGAAATTGCATAAGAAGACCAGTTGGTTACACAGATCCTGCTAAGAGAATTACTGCAAAATTAAAAAATCTGAGGAGAAGTATTAAGATTTGGGCAAAAAACTTACCTTGTCTTAAAATGCTTATTGACAAGGTTAATTCTGTCATCAATCTCTTGGATACATTGGAAGAGGTTAGAACCCTGTCACTTGAAGAATGGAACTTGAGGGATATTCTTAAAGATCATGTGATAAAATTGTTGCAAAACCAAAATGCCTACTGGAAACAAAGAGGAAAAATAAAATGGGTAAAGCTTCGGGAGATGCTAATACTAGATTCTTTCATACCAAGGCAACAATTAATTATAGACACAACTACATCTCTATGTCTGGTGAATGATAATTTAGCAGAAATATCCGATCATGATGGAAAAGCTGATATTCTATGGAAGGCCTTCAAAGAGAGAATGGGTATGATCGACAATCCAACTATGCGAGTTTAATTTGCAAGATTTTTATGGAGAAGGTATGAATGCAGAAACCCAGTGCACAATTGGAAGCTCCTTTTACTGATAAAGAAATCAATGAGGTTATAAAAGAATTTCCCAATGATAAGTCACCAGGTCCTGATGGATTTAACAATGAATTTTTCAAGAATTGTTGGTCAATTATTGGTAATGATGTCAAGGAGTTGATAACAGCTTTCTATGAGGGAAATATTAGCTTGGAAAGCATAAACTCTTCATATATTACATTAATTCCAAAGAATGATTCCCCAATGCTTCCTAGTGATTTCACACCTATATCTTTGCTCAATACAGTCCTCAAAATCATCACTAAATTGTTAGCAAACAGACTGCAGAAGATCATTCTTCAACTAGTTCACAAGAATCAGTATGGATTTCTGAAACAAAGATCCATCCAGGATTGCTTAGGTTGGGCCTTTGAATACCTCTTTCAATGTCATAAGTCAAAAGAAGAGATTGTTATTCTTAAGCTAGATTTTGAAAAGGCTTTTGACAAGATTGAACATGGTACTATTCTGGAAATTTTAAGAGCTAGAGGTTTTGGAGAAAGATGGATCAGATGGATTCAATTAATTCTTAGTTCTGGAACCTCTGCTGTTCTACTGAATGGATCACCTGGGAAAAAATTCTATTGCAAAAGAGGGGTTAGGCAAGGGGATCCCTTATCACCCCTTCTCTTTGTGTTGGGAGCAGACCTTCTACAATCAATATTGAATAAAACTATGGCCCAAGGATTAATAGATAAACCAATTCCTTCAGCTGCATGCCCTGACTTCCCTATTATCCAATATGCTGATGACACTCTAGTAATTTTGAAAGCTGATGCTAGGAATTTATTGTGCCTTAAAGCTCTTCTCCAAACTTTTGCTGATTCTACTGGTCTGAAAGTGAACTATAACAAATCAAATATGATTCCCATAAATTTGAGTGAGGAAAGGCTTAATCATTTCTCTGCAACAATGCATTGTCAGAAAGGATCTTTACCTTTTACATATCTTGGATTACCTCTCTCTATTATTAAACCTTCCATGGAGCATTTCTTGCCAATTGTACAAAGAGCACAGTCAAGGTTAGGTGGGATTGCTGACTTCCTAAATTATGGGGGCAAGTTGCAACTGGTTAAATCTGTTCTGGCTTCCATGCCAGTTTTCTTCATGTGCTGCTTTGATGTTCCAGTAGCCATTAAGGAGCAAGTTGTGAAATACATGAGGCACTGTCTTTGGAGGAAGAAAAATGCTGATGTTCAGGCCAATGGTTCTGCTCTTGTTGCATGGAAAAAGATATGCAGACCAAAAGAGCAAGGAGGTTTGGGAGTACTCAATTTGGAAATACAAAACAAGGCACTAATGTTAAAGAATCTTCATAAGTACTTCAACAACCTAGACATTCCCTGGGTGCACCTAGTCAAGGAATCTTATTATTCAAGTGGTAATCTTCCCACTGTTAATCTAGAAGGGTCCTTCTGGTGGAAATCTCACCTAAAATTATTGGACATTTATAAAGCTATGGCAAGATGTAACATTGGTGATGGGAGTTCTGTGAGTTTTTGGACTGATCTTTGGGAGAATAATTGCCTTCATCAGACATTTCCACACCTTGTAACTTTTGCTAAATTTACAGACTGGACTGTAGAAAAGGTAGTTCATACAGAGTACCTAGAGGATATGTTTCATCTTCCTCTTTCACAGCAAGCTTATGAAGAGTTTCAGTCACTGGAATCATTATGTCAAAGAACCCTCAGAACAATACATGCAGGCAACAAAGATACTTGGACATATATTTGGGGCAATGCAAAATTCTCTTCTCAAGATGCATATAAGGCTATGATTGGATATTCACCAGCACCAAAGATTTTCTCTTTAATCTGGAAGTCTTCTTGTCAAGCAAAACACAAGTTCTTCTTTTGGCTATTACTTCATGATAGATTAAACACAAGAAATCTTCTGAGAAGAAAGAAGCTACAGCTGCAATCTTATCAGTGTGTGGTCAGTAATTGTGATGAAGAAGAAATGCTTGTCCATATTTTCTGGGCATGCCCTTTTGCAGATCAGTGTTGGAATTTTGTATGTCTCCAGAGGGATAGAAGATTATCAATATTAGAGGCGTTTGAAGATATGATAACAAAAATAAACCAACCTTTTGCTATGGAAATTGTCATCCTTTCAGCTTGGGGGATTTGGATTATCAGAAATAACAAGGTCTTCAAGGATCAGAATGCTATCTTCAACAGTTGGAAAGCAATATATATACAGGAGCTAAAACTTTTAGAACATAGAATGAAGAAAAAGCATATTTCGGCTCTTAAAGAGTGGATTCAATCACAGCTTTAGTTTATTTCTTTGAGAGTCTCTCACTCTCTTTTGTACATCTTTGTATTTTTTTGTAACTATACTTTTATATAAATAAAAATTGCAGTGGGCATTCCCACTGTTTTACCCTCAAAAAAAGGTAAAGGGCCATAGAGGAGAGGACATTGGGAAACACTTGCTTACATGTTTGATGGAGTGGGGATTAGATAAAGTCATGACAATAACAGTTGATAATGCTAGTTCAAATGATGGTGGTATTGGTTATGTAAAGAGGCATATGAAAACTTTAATAGCAGGAGGCAAATATCTTCACATGAGGTGTGCTGCCCACATTGTCAATTTGATTGTTAGCGATGGTTTGAAAGAGGTTGATCTTTCGATGAAGCGTGTACGTGCTGCTGTGAGATACATCAAGAATGGAACAACAAGGTGATTTATTATTTCATTCTTGCATTCTTAGGAGTTGTTAATTATTATGAATAAATAGTTTACTTATTGGATGCTTGCATTTGTGTATCAGGTTGGATAAATTCAAGGAACGTGCTGATCTAGAGAAAGTGGACACCAAAGCATTCTTGAACCTTGATGTATGCACCAGGTGGAACTCCACACATGACATGTTGAAGGCTGCAATCATCTACGAAAAGGTGTTTGCAAGGTGCAAAAGAACATCCCTACGATACTATTGATCTAACATGTGAGAAAAGTAGCGGCGTCAAAGGTCCAGGTGTTTCCAATGAGCAAGATTGGGGATAATTCTAAGAAGATGGCCGAATTCCTTAGACATTTTTCTGATCTCACCGTACGTGTTTCGGCATCACTTAATGTAACTGCTAACACATTCTTTCATGAGATTGGAGAAGTCAACCTCTTGGTGCGCAGCTGGCTTGAGAGTGAGGATTCTCTCCAAAGAGATATGGGGAAGAGAATGAAGGAAAAATATGACAAGTATTGGGGGAAGTGGCATGAGAATTACCCGGAGAAGGAGAAAGGGAAGGGAAAAGAGAAGATAAAAGAGAAGGAAAACATCAACCTGATGATCTTTATTGCTACTGTTCTTGATCCAAGGTATAAGCTTTCTGAGTACACAGAGATACCCCATTGGAGAAATGTATGGTGAAGGAAATGGCCAGAAAGTTTGGTCTGCAATCAACAAGTGCCTTTATGAGTTGTTTGAGGAATATAGGAAAAAACTATGCTCCTGTAGCGAGCGATTCAGCTCCTCAATCAAGTGATGTGCCACGTAAAGAAGGTGGAAAAGGAGGTACTGCAAGTATGATGAAGGAACTTGTTGCCAAGAAGATGAGGCTAAATACTGGTGCAAGTAACAATAGCAAATCTGAACTAGAGAAATACTTAGGTGAAGATTGTGAGGATATTGATAGCATGAATTTTGATATCCTAGCTTGGTGGAAGAAGAAATCCTCTAGATTTCCAATACTAGCACATTTGGCTCGTGATGTCCTTTCTATTCCAATTTCAACCGTAGCATCGGAAAGTGCATTTAGCACTGGTGGACGTGTCTTAGATGACTTCAGGAGATCACTTACTCCTTTCATGGTAGAAGCTATTATTTGTACGCAAGATTGGCTTTGAAGGTCCACACCCCCATCAACATTCAAGAGAACACATAAGAGTTAGCCAAGCTTGAGGAAGGTGAGTCAATAGAACATGTCAATAATTTACTCATTTTGTTTAATTAGTTACTTACTAAAAGCCTGCAATAACGAATGGTTCCCTTATTTTTTTTATTTCAGAGCTGATCCAAGAATTCAAAAACAAAGTAGCAATTTCTAGCAAAAGCAAAATCACTGAACCATCCAATGCAGGAAGTAGCAAAGCAGGACCATCTGGTACAACTAAGTCTAGGACTCGTAGCAAGAAAAAATAGAACTTTTTGAGTTGCTGATGTTTGCACTTCAGTTCATTGCGGTTTATCACTGTTACTTCGTTTGTTTGTGTGAACTATTTTATTTTGAAGCTCTATTGGTGTGAACTATAAGTACTCAAGTGTGTGTGAACGAGTTGATGCAAGACCTTCAATCGTGTGATACTTTTTTGAGACATAATCATATGCATTGACGCTGCTTCATTAAGGTATGCATTTTATTGACTAGTGCATGCAGGTAGGGTATGGTTCAACGTGTTGGTTCAGCGTGATGTGTGCCCTACTGCCGTGGACCTGACGACTTGCATACGTACAATATATTGGTGTCTTGTGTTGATATTTCCATGTTGTCAGGTATTTTGGTTTTAAACCGAAAACCGAACCGAATTATTGATTAAACGAATGTAAGGGTACATTGCCCCTATGTGTGGTTTTGGTAATTAATGACAACCCCCTATGTACTAATGTTTGCATTGAGTTTATATGAAGGAATATTCCATAGGTAGTACTTGTAGTCCATATGTTGGATTCAAGTATGGATGCCATGAAGATAAAAGATATACCTTGAGTATTGGCATCAAGATCATCGATTTGAAGACATATATGTGATATGATCAAGAAAAATAAATGAAGATGGAGTTCTTGTGTGATAAGTAATGCATGATCCTTATCTTGAGTGCTTGTTTCCAAGTGAAGAATCCAAGATATGACTCTAAGTCAGTGTCATGATAGTCTCATGAGTTGAGCTATGGTTGACTAAGATTTAGAGCATGCAAACAAATTAAGAGTTCTTTATACACCTCAAGATAGTATGATAGAGCATGAGAAGATACAAGGTTTACCAATACAAAGAGTGAAGAATAGATTCAAGTTTGGTCAACACGTGAAGCATGAAGAATGTGCCACGTGAAGTCATGTGGTATGGTAAGCCTTGTTAAGTATGCTTCATGAACTGACCCATCATATATGTGCCCTTGTGTTGTCTATGTGGGTTAGGTATCTTTCCATGGGCATGTATCAAAAGAGAGATCTCAATATAGCCCATGAGAGGATGACATCAAATGGTGATCATCATCAAGGTTGAGTTGGGCAAGTTCAAGTTGAGTATCTCAAGAGGATCACATGCTTGAAGCTTGCCGTCCATTTAGTGATAATGGACATGTGAAGATGTGCATCAATGGAGCTTTCCCATCATGGTGTATGGAGGAGCATTTGTAAGTCTTCACGAAGCAACAATGATCAAGTAAGGTATTCCGGCTTGAGTGGAACTTGAAGAGTTATCATCAAGATCAAACGGGATGCGCAAGGCAAAGGTATGGTCTTGCTAGGTTTTCCTTTTACTGGTCTCAAGGTGGTTGTTGGGAGAGCGGATTCTAGGATAGATAGCCGCACTATCAAGAGGGGCTTTCGGTTGGGTAACTTGATCACATTGTCTTAGGGAGCTCAACCCTTTGCATATCCCTAGTTTTTATTGGTGTTGCTCCGTGTGAGGTTCTTGAGCTTGTTGCTGGCTTTACAGCAACAAGCCCAAGTTCAACGAAAAACAGAATCCACATGCATCTTCTATTGCATTTTCGAGTTTGGACGTCTTCACCGTTTCTTGACGGTGGGAGACTCCCTCTTTAGAATCACTAGGTGAATGCCCGTGTGTTGCTACGACATATTTTCTATTATCACATATATCATCCATGTAATGTAATATACACAAATACCGAAAAATATAGCTACATATTTTTATAAATATAAAAATTATACTTACCGTATTTCAATGTCATGTGTACTAAAAGAAATGATTAAACTATCTCTTATTAACTACTCCATTGACATGCTTGGGCTATTGGTTGACATCGGCATAAACTCCATTTCTATCATTCTTGTAAGGTGCATAAGATAAATTATATATGCAAATATAATATTTAAATATGGTCATATGTAATATGCTTAGGGAAAATTATCTTATTACACCTTTTTTGATTGTGAGTCCGGTGTCTCCATAGCTTTTGTTCCGATGATTCCCTGTCACAAATTTCATGTTATATCATCTATAGTACTTATTGAGAAATTGTTAGACAATGACTTATCTTAAAATAAAAATGCCTTATTTTTAGTACTATGATCTAATAATAAATAAATATATTTAAAAACGAAGATTTAAAATTTAAAGCTAATTCTTTGATGCTCCTGCATAATGCAGGGAAAATAC
This sequence comes from Lolium rigidum, assembly GCF_022539505.1. Taxonomy (NCBI): domain Eukaryota; kingdom Viridiplantae; phylum Streptophyta; class Magnoliopsida; order Poales; family Poaceae; genus Lolium; species Lolium rigidum. Next base: position 106,602,177 of record NC_061508.1, on the reverse strand, counting down.
GCCGCCGCAGCAGAGCAAGGCTTCCTAAAGTCTTTCCTTACCCCCATAAACATAATTCATGAGCACAAAAAGAAACAACCACAAAATATCTCAATATTACTCCCCGAAGCGCGGGAGAGCACCGTCTACATGCCCTGAGCATGACGATGAGTAGGCACCCCTTACACATTGGTATCTTGGCCTCGGGCGATTTGTACTTTCTACTATGCTTGGGAGGTATCATGAGGTACTGATACTTCCATGTCTAAAAAAATTACTTCTACATGATCTATCGTTGATTAGAGTACTGACGACATCAAAGGGTTTATGTGCTTGGTAGTTACGGCGATGACACTTTGCAGTATGGGCGGAGCTACATGTGATGACCATGATGCACAAGCATCAGTGTAGAAAATAATTCTTTTGTAACAATGCTAAAAATTGAGCCTGTGCATCACCACTCTCAGTGTGCATAAGGGTCTATGTCAGTTAGGCTCCGTCCTTGTTTGCAGCAGTACTACCATTTTTCTCCTTCTGTGTTTTTTCTTTGTATGCATACCAACTTAGTATTGTTATGTTTGTAAATACAAGCAACGTATGCCTACGGCCGTACATCGTAAAAAAAGAAGAGGGGAGCATAATCATTTTTAAAGAAAGAACGTATTGAGGATTCAATCAATTGCGGAGGTTCACCGCCGAGAGACAGCGAACGCCCATTGGGCAAGCCCAATTCTTACATGATAAATCATATTAGCAGTTCAAGACTAAGAGCTGAATTAAGAAATTGCTAATGGTTTAAGAACACGCAAGAGCTGAATTCAATTTAGGAGCAATCTAAAGTTTACCATGTTGTCGGACGTAATGGTGTATGCATTCAGATTGAGTCTTCATGCTGATACATATAGAAAGGGCAGATGCCACGGTTTGCTTGGCCCTGGTAGAGATGGCAGTGCGGATGCCACGCGCGACGACGAAGGCATGGAGCGAGGGGCCATGGCCAAGGCGGCTAACTGGCTATCAGTGACGTGCCGAGCGCATCAAGCGAAGGCTCGACTACGATGTCGAAAGGATGATATCATGGATGGTTCCATACAGAGTAACCCCAATTACAATGCTACGTGATGGGGGCTTCCCGATGGATTAGATAGTACCAGCAGGTACCATGCGTTTGTGAGTCGGTAGATGTAGATGTCTTGGACGGTGGAGAAACTTTTCAAGCGCATAATTTGACGTTGGTGTTTTTTGAGGAAATCGACTACCTCCTACAGCTCGAGCTTGGCCTGGTCAGCGCCAATGACGTGCGGCGCGGGAGAGAAGCATCTCCCTGTCCTGGGTAGGACAACGAGTAGGCACCCCTTGCCCACTGGGATCTTAGCTCTGACCTAATTGTACTTGTTTGCAATTTTGAGGAAATCGGCCACTTCCGATGCTCAAGCTTGGCATGGCCGGCATGGGAGACGTCCTGGAAGCTGGTCACATTTTATGTATACAATGCATGTATACCAATCACGCCCATGCAAAATTGCATGCACTTGAAAATTATCTTTGCCATGGATCGTAGTAACTTACAACTTAATTATTCTCGTATAGTCAGCATTCAATTATATTGTATAAGAGATAGAGAAAATATGGGCGCTAGAATTTACGGTCTTAATTTCTTCGGAAAATCTGGAAAAAGATTGCCTCCCAATTTTATTTTTTCTTGCTCGGGAGAGACTTGTATTAGTAACAAAGAAAGGAAATTGTGTCAGGGATTTTCTGGGGTGCATTAGCATGGAAAGGAAATTTGTTTCCCATTTTTCCTCCTGTGGGTTAAGTAGGATCGGATTGCGTCCCTTTTTCTCAAAATTGGCATGCGATGAAAATAGATGTTTTTGAGGGTGACCAACGGTTGAGATTTGTCGAATGGTTGATGTCAAAGTGACACACCATCCCCAACTCCAATATAATAGTAAAGATCTAAAAAAAATTTGTTGGGGTTCTATTTGTCGTTATCTTTCCAACAAAATTGGTTTCATGTCAATCGAAGTTCGGGAGCATTTTCTATTTTAAAGAAAAAGAAAAAGGTTTTGGCCAGAATCAGTCCGGCCCACCGCCCGGCACCGCCGGCCTGCCACCGGCTGGCCCGGAGCAAACCGGCCCTGGCACTGGTGCCAACCATGCACAGTCCAGGGACTCCTTCACCTCCACCCGGATCTGGCCCGGCGCACACTCCGGTTTGGGTCGGATGTTCCGGCCTCTGGTCCAGATGGTCCGGCTCCTGGCCCGGCCGAACCGGCCCCTCCGCCGGTTGGGCTCTTTTGGCCACCATCGCCCTGCTGCACCCCGTCCGGCCTGTGCGCCAGCCTGTCCGGCGCCTAGCCCGGTGGACCGGCTGGCTAACCGGCTGGGTCGTTTTTTTTTCTGTCCGTTTTATTTCCCAACGACTCTATTTTTCCTTAGGCTATTAATAAGCCTTCTTCCACCTTGGGCTGGGTAAGTTCTTCCACTCTATCTCCTCCATTGTTGACTTTGAAGAACTTGTCCTATCTCTTGATTCCCCCCATGATTCTTGCTCATTCTTGAGGGATCTAAGAGAGGAGATCTAGATCTACAATCCCCACCAATCCATTTCTCCTCTAAGTGAGGGGAACCCGTTGGATCTAGATCTTGGAGTCATTTGTTGATTTCCTCCATTGTTCTTCCTCTCTAATCTCATCCTAGCATTTGTTTCTTTGGTGGGATATGAGTGTGAAGGATTTGAACATCTTTGGTGTTCTTGCTTTGCATCATTGCATAGTGTTGAGCTCTCCACCACGATTAGTTCGAGTGAGAGAACGTGAGCTTGTTACTCTTGGAGGGTGACCTCCTAGTTCGCTTGGTTGCTGTCCGGTGACCTCTTTGTGGAAGATTGTGAAGAGGCTTGTGCTTCTCCTTCGTGGAGCTTGTGAAGTGGTTGTGGAGCTTGCCATCTCCGGAGTGGAGGAAAAGCTAACCATAAGGAAAGGGCCATTATCCTTCGTGGGTTTGGCTCGGAGAAGAAGGTGAGCCTTCGTGGCGTTGGGGAATCCTTCGTGTGACCTCCACCTCTCCAAACGTGACGTACCTTCTTGCAAAGGAAGGGAACACGGGAATACATCTTTGTCTTCGCGTGCCTATTTCTATACTCGAGCTTACTTTCCTTGTGATAGCCATCGAGCTTGAAGTATCTATTATATCTTGCTATCACTTGTTGTTCATATATATATATATATATATCTTGTACCTATCTTGCTTAGCTCTAGTTGTTGTTGTTGCACTTAGTTGAGCCTAGCATATTAAGGTTTGTGCTGTAAACTAAAAGTTAGTTTAATTCCGCATTCTTACAAGCCACATCCCTAAGAGTTTTTTAAAACGCCTATTCACCCCCCTCTAGGCGACATCTCGTCCTTTCACCGAACTATCTGTTAACTAGGAAACCGATGTTATTTCGGTGCCTATATTGTATAACCCGAATTATAGAAAAACTGAAAAAACCAAACCAAAATTTCGGTTAAAACCGAATGCCATATATATATTGAGGTTTTTAGGTCAAAAGAAGTCTGTGGGTGCAAGATTGAAGCGAATCGGACGGTCGCGAGGGGAAAAGAGGCATGGTAGCGCTCCCTGTTGGGCACGCCACCTGTTCTCTTTTGGGCCTCCAGCCCTTACAGGTGAGGTCCAGGTGCTCCAGCTGCTTCTCGTGATGAAATATTTACATCCCCGAAATCCTAACTCAATTTAACTCTTCATATGTCCCTAAATGTGAGAAATACACAAATAGGGTTTTCCTGTCCTGCCTAGTTATAACCCAAATAAAGGGATTATTGGTAAATCCCCATATATCAATATAAACATGGAAATAACGTCATATATGTTGCAAATATGTGTTAATAAAGTGCAAAGTTCATGTATGCATTTTACATGCATCAGCGTTGGATAGGCTGAAGTGGAGTTTGGGTTTCCAAAACGGTGTAGCGGTGGATTGTAAAGGAAAAGGGGGAGGTCTCACACTGTTTTGGAGAGATGGGCTAGAGGTCTCAGTTCGTGCTTGGTGTCAGTATTATGGGCCAATAGCTCCTATGCGACACAGTTGAGTGAAATTCTCCACGGTGCGATGTTGTTGGCTCAAATAGCTACCATGCGTCGTTTTTTATGCTTCAAATAGCTCGCATGCGATAGGCAGCTGACGCGGGTTAAGAAACTTAGTTAGGATGCGATTAGGTTAGGACAGTGAGGGTTATAACAAGTGGGGTCCAACATGGTCCAGGTCATGTAGAGTCAACCGTTCACGAGTGAGGGTCCCGCACGTCTCAACGGTCTGCTCGACTCGCGCGTGGTGAACTGGGAACGGCGGCGAGCGGCGGCGCCCTGGGCTTCTTCTCCGACAGCGGCCCTTTTTCATCTCAGCGGCGGCGGAGCGTCTATCTCGGCGGCGGCGGAGCTATTGCAGGCGAGTAATTGCAAAACCCTAGTCTCATACCCCTGGATCTTGGCCTGATTTTCTTTTTTGTTGCCGATTTAGAATCTGCGTATCTGGGCGGATCCAGAGGAGCGCGGGCTGAATCGGATGGAGGGACGAGACGGTGCTTCAAATCGGTAATGCGCCCCTTCTTTTAATGTTATCGTTATCGATTTGGGGCCGATTTGGGGATCAATTGCTTACGCCGCCGCTGCCCACCATTGACAGGGGAGATGCTGCGCCCGATTCTGCCAGCACATTCGCAATTACAGTCGAATTTTTTCCATGTAAAGCCAAGTTGAGTGATGGAAGCGTCCAAGACATTGCAAATAGCACCGTGAGGTTGGCTTTTGATCTTGAAGATGTTGATCCGCAGGAATTGGAGGGAAAGGAGGAGGAGGCCGTGCGCAATCTGGTGGAGAAGATAGGGGAGAAGATTGTTTGGGGTCCAGAACAAGAGGTGTCTGTGCTACGGTTTGACAACTATAAGGGTGGATATGTGAGAATTGAAGATGGAGAATCTATGGTTGCTGAAATTGATCGTCAAGAAGGGTGGGAAAGTGATACGTCTCCGACGTATCGATAATTTCTTATGTTCCATGCCACATTATTGATGATATCTACATGTTTTATGCATACTTTATGTCATATTTATGCGTTTTCCGGAACTAACCTATTGACGATATGCCGAAGGGCCAGTTCCTGTTTTCTGCTGTTTTTGGTTTCAGAAATCCTAGTAAGGAAATATTCTCGGAATCGGACGAAATCAAGACCCAGCATCCTATTTTTCCACGAAGCTTCCAGAACACCCGGGAAGGACCGAGAGGGGGCCACAGGCCCACCAGACCATAGCCCGGCGCGGCCTGGGTGTGGCCCGCGCCACCCTATGGTGTCACCGCCTCTTCGACCCTCTGACGCCGCCTCTTCGCCTATAAGAAGCCCCTCGACCTAAAACCACGATACGGAAAAGCCACGGTACGAGAAACCTTCCAGAGCCGCCGCTGCCGCGAAGCCAAGATCTGGGGGACAGGAGTCTCTGTTCCGGCACGCCGCCGGGACGGGGAAGTGCCCCCGGAAGGCTCCTCCATCGACACCACCGCCATCTCCATCAACGCTGCTGTCTCCCATGAGGAGGGAGTAGTTCTCCATCGAGGCTCGGGGCTGTACCGGTAGCTATGTGGTTAATCTCTCTCCTATGTGCTTCAATACAATAATCTCATGAGCTGCCTTACATGATTGAGATTCATATGATGATGCTTGTAATCTAGATGTCATTATGCTAGTCAAGTGAGTTTTACTTATGTGATCTCCGGAGACTCCGATGGCGTGTATTTCACACGTTCGTTGGGCAACCCCAAGAGGAAGGTATGATGCGCACAGCAGCAAGTTTTCCCTCGTAAAGAAACCAAGGTTTATCGAACCAGGAGGAGCCAAGAAGCACGTTGAAGGTTGATGGCGGCGGGATGTAGTGCGGCGCAACACCGGAGATTCCGGCGCCAACGTGGAACCCGCACAACACAACCAAGCTACTTTGCCCCAACGAAACAGATGAGGTTGTCAATCTCACCGGCTTGCTGTAACAAAGGATTAACCGTATTGTGTGGAAGATGATTGTTTGCAGAGAAAACAGTAGAAACAAGTATTGCAAGTAGATTGTATTTCAAGTAAAGAGAATTGGACCGGGGTCCACAGCTCACTAGAGGTGTCTCTCCCATAAGACGAACAAGCATGTTGGGTGAACAAATTACAGCTTGGGCAATTGACAAATAAAGAGAGCATGACAATGCACATACATATCATGATGAGTATAGTGAGATTTAATTGGGCATTACGACAAAGTACATAGACCGCCATCCAACCGCATCTATGCCTAAAAAGTCCACCTTCAGGTTATCATCCGAACCCCTCCAGTATTAAGTTGCAAACAACAGACAATTGCATTAAGTATGGTGCGTAATGTAATCAACAACTACATCCTTAGACATAGCATCAATGTTTTATCCCTAGTGGCAACAAGCACAACACAACCTTAGAACTTTCGTCACTCGTCCCGGTGTCAATGCGAGCATGAACCCACTATCGAGCATAAGTACTCCCTCTTGGAGTTAAAAGCATCTACTTGGCCGCAGCATCTACTAATAACGGAGAGCATGCAAGATCATAAACAACACATAAGCATAACTTTGATAATCAACATAACAAGTATTCTCTATTCATCGGATCCCAACAAACGCAACATATAGAATTACATATAGATGATCTTGATCATGATAGGCAGCTCACAAGATCCGACAATGATAGCACAATGGGGAGAAGACAACCATCTAGCTACTGCTATGGACCCATAGTCCAGGGGTAGACTACTCACTCATCACTCCGGAGGCGACCATGGCGGTGTAGAGTCCTCCGGGAGATGAATCCCCTCTCCGGCAGGGTGCCGGAGGCGATCTCCGGGATCCCCCGAGATGGGATCGGCGGCGACGGCGTCTCGCAATGTTTTCCGTATCGTGGCTCTCGGCACTGGGGGTTTCGTCACGGAGGCTATTTGTAGGCGGAAGGGCAAGTCAAGAGGCGGCACAGGGGGCCCAAACCACAGGCCGGCGCGGCCAGGGGTGGGGCCGCGCCGCCCTAGGGTTTGGCCACCCTGTGGCCCCTCTTCGTCTCTCCTTCGGACTTCTGGAAGCTTCGTGAGAAAATAGGCCTCTGGGCTTTTATTTCGTCCAATTCCGAGAATATTTCTTTACTAGGATTTCTGAAACCAAAAACAGCAGAAAACAAGAATCGGCACTTCGGCATCTTGTTAATAGGTTAGTTCCGTAAAATGCACGAATATGACATAAAGTGTGCATAAAACATGTAGATAACATCAATAATGTGGCATGGAACACAAGAAATTATCGATACGTTGGAGACGTATCAGCATCCCCAAGCTTAGTTCTGCTCGTCCCGAGCAGGTAAAACGATAACAAAGATAATTTCTGGAGTGACATGCCATCATAAACTTGATCATACTATTTGTAAAGCATATGTAGAGAATGCAGCGATCAAAACAATGTGTATGACATGAGTAAACAAGTGAATCATAAAGCAAAGACTTTTCATGAATAGCATTTCAAGACAAGCATCAATAAGTCTTGCATAAGAGTTAACTCATAAAGCAATAATTCAAAGTAAAGGTATTGAAGCAACACAAAAGAAGATTAAGTTTCAGCGGTTGCTTTCAACTTGTAACATGTATATCTCATGGATATTGTCAACATAGAGTAATATAATAAGTGCAATAAGCAAGTATGTAAGAATCAATGCACAGTTCACACAAGTGTTTGCTTCTTGAGGTGGAGAGAAATAGGTGAACTGACTCAACATAAAAGTAAAAAGAATGGTCCTCATAGAGGAAAAGCATCGATTGCTATATTTGTGCTAGAGCTTTGATTTTGAAAACATGAAACAATTTTGTCAACGGTAGTAATAAAGCATATGCATCATGTAAATTATATCTTATAAGTTGCAAGCCTCATGCATAGTGTACTAATAGTGCTCGCACCTTGTCCTAATTAGCTTGGACTACCTGGATTATCACCGCAATACATATGCTTTAACCAAGTATCACAAAGGGGTACCTCTATGCCGCCTGTACAAAGGTCTAAGGAGAAAGCTCGCATTTGGATTTCTCGCTTTTGATTATTCTCAACTTAGACATCCATACCGGGACAACATAGACAACAGATAATGGACTCCTCTTTTAATGCTTTAAGCATTCAACAACAATTAATTCTTTTCTCATTAGAGATTTGAGGATGTTTGTCCAAAACTGAAACTTCCACCATGGAACATGGCTTTAGTTAGCGGCCCAATGTTCTTCTCTCACAATATGCATGCTCAAACCATTCAACTCAGTGTAGATCGCCCTTACTTCCGACAAGACGAACATGCATAGCAACTCACATGAAATTCAACAATGAGTTGATGGCGTTCCCCAGCAAACATGGTTATCGCACAACAAGCAACTTAATAAGAGATAAAGTGCATAATTACATATTCAATACCACAATAGTTTTTAAGCTATTTGTCCCATGAGCTATATATTGCAAAAGTGAATGATGGAATTTTAAAGGTAGCACTCAAGCAATTTACTTTGGAATGGCGGGAAAATACCATGTAGTATAGGTAGGTATGGTGGACACAAATGGCATAGTGGTTGGCTCAAGTATTTTGGATGCATGAGAAGTATTCCCTCTCGATACAAGGTTTAGGCTAGCAAGGTTATTTGAGGCAAACACAAGGATGAACTAGTACAGCAAAACTCACATAAAAGACATATTGAAAGCATTATAATACTCTATACCGTCTTCCTTGTTGTTCAAACTCAAAACTAGAAATTATCTAGACCTTAGAGAAACCAAATATGCAAACCAAATTTTAGCATGCTCTATGTATTTCTTCATTAATGGGTGCAAAGCATATGATGCAAGAGCTTAAACATGAGCACAACAATTGCCAAGTATCACATTACCCAAAACATTTATAGCAATTACTACATGTATCATTTTCCAATTCCAACCATATAACAATTTAACGAAGGAGAAACTTCGCCATGAATACTATGAGTAGAAACCAAGGACATATTTGTCCATAAGCTACAGCGGAGTGTGTATCTCTCCCATAAAGTGAATGCTAGGATCCATTTTATTCAAACAAAACAAAAACAAAAACAAAACGACGCTCCAAGAAAAAGCACATAAGATGTGGCCGAATAAAAATGTAGTTTCAGGGGAGGAACCCGATAATTTGTTGATGAAGAAGGGGATGCCTTGGGCATCCCCAAGCTTAGACGCTTGAGTCTTCTTGATATATGCAGGGGTGAACCACCGGGTGCATCCCCAAGCTTAGAGCTTTCACTCTCCTTGATCATGTTGCATCATACTCCTCTCTTGATCCTTGAAAACTTCCTCCACACCAAACTCGAAACAACTCATTAGAGGGTTAGTGCACAATATAAATTGACATATTCAGAGGTGACACACTCATTCTTAACACTTCTGGACATTGCATAATGCTACTGGACATTAGTGGATCAAAGAAATTCATCCAACATAGCGAAAGAGGCAATGCGAAATAAAAGGCAGAATCTGTCAAAACAGAACAGTTCGTATTGACGAATTTTAAAATGGCACCAGACTTGCTCAAATGAAAATGCTCAAATTGAATGAAAGTTGCGTACATATCTGAGGATCATGCACGTAAATTGGCATAATTTTCTGAGCTTCCTGCAGGGCAGTGGGCTCAGATTCGTGACAGCAAAGAAATCTGGGACTGCGCAGTAATCCAAATCTAGTACTTACTTTTCTATCAACGGCTTAACTTGGCACAACAAAACTCAAAACTAAGATAAGGAGAGGTTGCTACAGTAGTAAACAACTTCCAAGACACAAAATAAAAACAAAGTACTGTAGGTAAAAACATGGGTTGTCTCCCATAAGCGCTTTCTTAACGCCTTTCAGCCTAGGCGCGAAAGTGTGTATCAAGTAACATCGAGAGATGAAGCATCAACATCATAATTTGTTCTAATGATAGAATCATAAGGTACCTTCATTCTCTTTCTAGGGAAGTGTTCCATACCTTTCTTGAGAGGAAATTGATATTTTATATTACCTTCCCTCATATCAATAATAGCACCAACAGTTCGAAGAAAAGGTCTTCCCAATATAATTGGACAAGATGCATTGCATTCAATATCCAAGACAACAAAATCAACGGGAACAAGATTATTGTTAACGGTAATGCGAACATTATCAACTTTACCCAAAGGTTTCTTTGTAGAATGATCAGCAAGATTAACATCCAAATAACAATTTTTCAGCGGTGGCAAGTCAAGCATATTATAAATTTTCTTCGGCATAACAGAAATACTTGCACCAAGATCACATAAAGCATTACAATCAAAATCTTTAACCTTCATCTTAATGATGGGCTCCCAACCATCTTCTAGCTTTTTAGGAATAGAGGCTTCGCGCTCTAGTTTCTCTTCTCTAGCTTTTATGAGAGCATTTGTAATATGATGCGTGAAAGCCAAATTTATAGCACTAGCATTAGGACTTTTAGCAAGTTTTTGCAAGAACTTTATAACTTCAGAGATGTGGCAATCATCAAAATTCAAACCATTATAATCTAAAGCAATGGGATCATCATCCCCAATGTTGGAAAAAATTTCAGCAGCTTTATCGCAGCAGTTTCAAGCAGCTTTAGCAGCTTCAGTGCAGTTTTTCGCGCTTTGCATTAGAAGTGGAAACATTGCTAACACCAATTCTTTTATTAGTATGAGTAGGAGGTGCAGCAACATGTGTAGCATTATCATTACTAGTGGTGGTAATAGTCCAAACTTTAGCTATATTCTTCTCTTTAGCTAGTTTTTCATTTTCTTCTCTATCCCACCTAGCACGCAGTTCAGCCATTAATCTTATATTCTCATTAATTCTAACTTGGATGGCATTTGCTGTAGTAACAATTTTATTTTCAATGTCATCAGGTTTAGCAGCCATTTTATTAATTAAAGAGGATTGTGAGGCAGTACATGTATGAGATTCGGGTTTCAACGATTTGAAATTTTAGTTTGCGTACTCAGAAATTTCCCTATTCAAATTTTCAAGTTGATTTCCTATATTTTTCAACAAGGTAGATTGTTCATTCAAAGTTTTAGTAAACAATTGATTTTGCTCATATTGCGATTGCATAAAATTTTTAGTGGATCTTTCAATATCTAGCATCCTTCCCTCATATCTACCATAAGTATTACCATTAGCAGGGTATGGCCTAGAATTTTGAGCAACTAATGAAGCTAACGGAACATTATTAGGATCAACATTAGTCCTATCATTCACAAGCATAGACATAATAGCATCAACCTTATCACTCAAGGAAGAGGATTCTTCAACAGAATTTACCTTCTTACCTTGTGGGGCTCTTTCCGTGTGCCATTCAGAGTAATTTATCATCATATCATCAAGAAGTTTTGTAGCCGCCCCCAATGTGATGGACATAAAGGTACCTCCAGCAGCTGAATCCAATAAATTCCGCGAAGAAAAATTTAGTCCCGCATAGAAGGTTTGGATGATCATCCAAGTAGTCGATCCATGGGTTGGGCAATTTTTAACCAGAGATTTCATTCTTTCCCAAGCTTGAGCAACATGTTCAGTATCTAATTGTTTAAAATTCATTATGCTACTCCTCAAAGATATAATTTTAGCAGGGGGATAATATCTACCAATAAAAGCATCCTTGCATTTAGTCCATGAATCAATACTATTCTTAGGCAGAGATAGCAACCAATCTTTAGCTCTTCCTCTTAATGAGAAAGGGAACAATTTTAGTTTAATAATATCACCATCTACATCTTTATATTTTTGCATTTCACATAGTTCAACAAAATTATTGAGATGGGCAGCGAGCATCATCGTAACTAACACCGTAAAATTGATGGTTCATGACAAGATTCAAGAAAGCAGGTTTAATTTCAAAGAATTCTGCTGTAGTAGCAGGTGGAGCAATAGGTGTGCATAAGAAATCATTATTATTTGTGGTTGTGAAGTCACACAACTTAGTATTTTCAGCGTTGGCCATTTTAGCAATAGTAAATAAAGCAAACTAGATAAAGTAAATGCAAGTAAACTAATTTTTTTGTGTTTTCGATATAGCAAACAAGATAGCAAATAAAGTAAAACTAGCAACTAATTTTTTTGTATTTTGATTTAGTGCAGCAAACAAAGTAGTAAATAAAATAAAGCAAGACAAAAACAAAGTAAAGAGATTGAGAAGTGGAGACTCCCTTGCAGCGTGTCTTGATCTCCCCGGCAACGGCGCCGTAAAAGAGCTTGATGGCGTGTATTTCACACGTTCGTTGGGCAACCCCAAGAGGAAGGTATGATGCGCACAGCAGCAAGTTTTCCCTCGTAAAGAAACCAAGGTTTATCGAACCAGGAGGAGCCAAGAAGCACGTTGAAGGTTGATGGCGGCGGGATGTAGTGCGGCGCAACACCGGAGATTCCGGCGCCAACGTGGAACCCGCACAACACAACCAAGCTACTTTGCCCCAACGAAACAGATGAGGTTGTCAATCTCACCGGCTTGCCGTAACAAAGGATTAACCGTATTGTGTGGAAGATGATTGTTTGCAGAGAAAACAAGTAGAAACAAGTATTGCAAGTAGATTGTATTTCAAGTAAAGAGAATTGGACCGGGGTCCACAGCTCACTAGAGGTGTCTCTCCCATAAGACGAACAGACATGTTGGGTGAACAAATTACAGCTTGGGCAATTGACAAATAAAGAGAGCATGACAATGCACATACATATCATGATGAGTATAGTGAGATTTAATTGGGCATTACGACAAAGTACATAGACCGCCATCCAACCGCATCTATGCCTAAAAAGTCCACCTTCGAGGTTATCATCCGAACCCCCTCCAAGTATTAAGTTGCAAACAACGGACAATTGCATTAAGTATGGTGCGTAATGTAATCAACAACTACATCCTTAGACATAGCATCAATGTTTTATCCCTAGTGGCAACAAGCACAACACAACCTTAGAACTTTCTGTCACTCGTCCCAGGTGTCAATGCAGGCATGAACCCACTATCGAGCATAAGTACTCCCTCTTGGAGTTAAAAGCATCTACTTGGCCAGAGCATCTACTAATAACGGAGAGCATGCAAGATCATAAACAACACATAAGCATAACTTTGATAATCAACATAACAAGTATTCTCTATTCATCGGATCCCAACAAACGCAACATATAGAATTACATATAGATGATCTTGATCATGATAGGCAGCTCACAAGATCCGACAATGATAGCACAATGGGGAGAAGACAACCATCTAGCTACCGCTATGGACCCATAGTCCAGGGGTAGACTACTCACTCATCACTCCGGAGGCGACCATGGCGGTGTAGAGTCCTCCGGGAGATGAATCCCCTCTCCGGCAGGGTGCCGGAGGCGATCTCCAGGATCCCCCGAGATGGGATCGGCGGCGACGGCGTCTCGCAATGTTTTCCGTATCGTGGCTCTCGGCACCGGGGGTTTCGTCACGGAGGCTATTTGTAGGCGGAAGGGCAAGTCAAGAGGCGGCACAGGGGGCCCAAACCACGTGCCGGCGCGGCCGGGGTGGGGCCGCGCCGCCCTAGGGTTTGGCCACCCCGTGGCCCCTCTTCGTCTCTCCTTCGGACTTCCGGAAGCTTCGTGAGAAAATAGGCCTCCGGGCTTTTATTTCGTCCAATTCCGAGAATATTTCTTTACTAGGATTTCTGAAACCAAAAACAGCAGAAAACAAAGAATCGGCACTTCGGCATCTTGTTAATAGGTTAGTTCCAGAAAATGCACGAATATGACATAAAGTGTGCATAAAACATGTAGATAACATCAATAATGTGGCATGGAACACAAGAAATTATCGATACGTTGGAGACGTATCAGAGATCCCACATGGATACGTGTGCACATACGTGCCGGACTGCAATAATTGGGCGCGCACGAACCAGATTACAGCAGGAGGGATTTCTGGAGCAGGAGGGATTTCTGGAGCAGACGCTGATAAACAGGCGTGGCTAGCTAAATATGCAACCGGAACAAGTCATGAAAGCTCAACCCCTGCAGCTCATACCATGGAACAAATCAGTACAATCTTGAGAGACCAGTTCGGTATCCTGCCAAAGAGGAGAACAATCGGCTATTCCAAGCCGTATCCCAGCGAATACGATCTGATTCCGCTGCCGCCCAAGTATCGGCTCCCCGAGTTCTCAAAGTTCAGTGGATCAGAAGGGTCTAGCTCAATTGAACATGTGAGCCGATATTTAGCACAGTTGGGCATGATTTCAGCATCAGACCCGTTACGTGTAAGGTTCTTTGCGCAGTCTCTCACATGACCAGCTTTTGGGTGGTACACCTCGTTGCCACCAGATTCAGTCCAGACATGGAAGCAACTGGAAGAGCAGTTTCATGTACAATATCACTCAGAAGCTACCGAGGCTGGCATTGCCGATCTGACGCAGGTACGGTAGAGGCGGGGAGAGACGGTGTCTGATTACATTCAGCGTTTCAGGACTGTCAAGAACCGATGTTATTCGGTTCGTTTAACTGAGAAAGAAGCGGTCGATCTGGCAGTGGTAGGCCTCGCAGCGCCGATCAAATATCTGGCTTTCCAAGTGGACTACAATTCACTGGCGCACATGGTCCAGAAACTGACGTTATATGAACAGCACCACCCATAATTGTACCAAGATAAGTTCAAGCGCCCGATAGGCCTGGTCGAGGCAGAAGAAGTTGAAGACTTTGCACAAGATCAGGAAGTCGCCGTGGCTGAATGGGCTCGGGGGGCAGTACCCGTGTCCTGCAAATGGGTGAAGCAACCAGGACCTGCAAAAGGGTTTGACTTTGATATAAGCAAAGCTGAGCAGATATTCGATTTACTGCTTAAGGAAAAACAGCTGAAGTTGCCCGAAGGCCATAAAATCCCTACGGTGCAAGAAATGAACGGGAGACCGTACTGCAAATGGCATCACACGTTCACCCATGTCACCAACGACTGCAAAGAGTTGCGCCGGCAGATCCAAATGGCGATAGAACAAGGCCGATTGATCTTCGGTCAGTCTGCCATGAAAGTGGACACACATCCGTTTCCTGGCGTCAACATGGTGGAACTCAATCACTCCATGAGGTGCGAGCCAAGTTTCTCTTTCGATGTTAACATGGCAGGGCCTGTAGACCGCCATGGCAAGGATAAAGAAGAAAGCAGTCACTCCCGTGGCAAGGATAAGAAGGAGGCCGATCCACGCGACCGGCCCCGGTATGATGACAGACGGTACCTCACCGAGGAACAAGTGAGAAGCGTGCGGTACCAACGACCACTCTCCGCGCATCTCCTTAACAAATATGAGCGTCAGTACGACCGACGCCAGCGTTACGACATGGATGATGAAAGATATCGTCGGTCTGACGCAGACAACAGGAAATCTCGTCGATATGATAGAGACGACGAAGGATATGAGCACCGCGCCAAGGGGAGGTCAAGAGAGCAGGAAGACATGGACAGGCACTGGGATTGTCCTTTCTTTAAGCACTGCTGGGACTCAGATATGAGCCGATTGCCTACAGTCGACAACTTCCCGGAATGTAGACAGAAAAGGAAGGGCACAAGTGAGGTTTCAGTGTTCAAGCGTCTAGGGCCTCTCCCACCTCAGAACAGACGAGCTGAGTCATCCCGAGAGGAAGATTTCGAGGAGTCAGAAGACGAAGAAGAAGATAGATACCACCGGCCAAGGTGGTGCCCTGACGGACTCAGCCATTCCCAAAAGCGTAGGGTTCAAAGGCTACGTAACTTGGAGGAAGCCGAGGCGCAGTACCTGTACACGTTGAGGAAAGCGCGGCCCGATCTGGCCGTGAAAATTCAGCAAACTTTGGAGACGGAGACGCGTCCACAGAAGAAAGAATGGCGCCCCAAGCAGACAAAAGCCGATGCAAAGGCATCGGCTGACACAAATATGGTGTTCATACTTCCGTCGGAGTTTTGTGCTCCAAGGAACGAAGAAGTGCCAGTAGCACAGTTTGACTGCGATCCACGGCCAGTTATCTTTGAAAAGCCACGAGAGAAGAGTGATGTCTACGGGTGCTTCTATTCTTGTAGACAGTGTTGGGCCTCCAAGAGCAGAGGTTTGTAGAATAGCAGCAAGTTTCCCTTAAGTGGATCACCCAAGGTTTATCGAACTCAGGGAGGAAGAGGTCAAAGATATCCCTCTCATGCAACCCCGCAATCACAAAGCAAGAAGTCTCTTGTGTCCCCAACACACCTAATAGGTGCACTAGTTCGGCGAAGAGATAGTGAAATACAAGTGGTATGAATGAATATGAGCAAGTAGTAACGGCGCCGTAAAAGTGCTTGTCGGCGTGCAGTTGATGGTAGTAATATTGCAGGAAGTAAAGATGCAGTAAAACAGTAAACAACCGATGATTGCAGTATTTGGAAACAAGGCCTAGAGATCATACTTTCACTAGTGGACACTCTCAACATTGATCACATAACAGAATAAATAGATAGATGCTAGACTCTACACCCTCTTGTTGGATGATGAACACCACTAACTGTGTAGGATTACACGAACCCTCAATGCCGGAGTTAACAAGCTCCACAATATTCAATGTTCATATTTAAATAACCTTAGAGTGCATAACAGATCAACATAACCAACCCAAGTTGTCGTGGTATCGTCACGGCATATGCTACGGGGTAGGTAAAGTTAGGTGGTTCCTGTGTGGGCGTCGACGGTATCCGGATGCGGGATTGGTACACAGCACACGGTGATGTACCCAGGTTCAGGGCCCTCACGGTGGAGGTAAAACCCCTACTCCTGCATGTCCGATGTATATGACGAGTATATGGTGTTACATAGTTGCTCCTTGAGACTGTTTGTCCCGAGGAGGAAGAAGCTACCGTGAGCTAAGAGGAGCCCGGCCGGCTTGAAGGGAGCCTGGCCGGCTTGAGAGGAGCTCGTACGTGAGCCGAGAGAGAGAGAGATGGCAGCGATCGCCCCGCCCGTCCCCGAGCCTGAAGGGCTCCCCCGGTGTGTCTTATATAGTGGCACCCAGGGGACAAGAGATGGCCCGCAGTTACTGTACATGAGGTGACTACTGGGGTCCCATCAACTGTGCGCTACAGTGCTACTATTGCACCACAGTGAGCCTATCGGTAGCCTGGTCGCTTGGTCTTGTCGCTGGCAGAGCAGGCAGGTACGAGGCCTCACTCCCTTGTCTCGTGCGTTGTCAGGCAGCAGGGCATCACGATGCTAGGATCTTGGTCTTGGATGGTTTGGTCTTCACGTGGATGGAGGCATGGAGCGGTTGGAGCTGGCTCGTGTCAGCTCGTATCGCTGGAAGTAGCTGGCCGGTAACCCGGCCATGCATGCGTGCATGGGGCAGCTGACCACGCCCACGCATGCGCGTATGAACCTGGGAAGCTGGATGGAGTGGCTCGTACGATGGGAGAGCAAGTGGCCACTGCATGGAAGCCGGTCATGCACGTTCGGAAGCTGATGGAGCTGGCAGGGCGCTCCCAGGAGCCGGACGTGCGACGACCTCGAGCGGTCCAGCCGGACGTGGCGAGGACGGCCTGGGGCGAGCCGGCAAATGGCCCAACAGGGGCGCGGGTGAGTCGGCCCAGGAAGCCGGAAGCCGGGTGGGCCAGGCGGAAGTCCACCCGAGCGCAGCCGGAGCAGGCCGCGGGAGCCGGAAGTCGGCCCAGCGTGCGGTTCTTCTCTGTTTTCTTCTTTTCTTCATATCTTTTGCATCGTAGCATATTTTCCTGATCCGCGAAATGCTACGCGGTCGTAAACTCGAGGACTTCACCATACCGGGGGTCATCCCCCCGACATTAGCCCCCGAGCCTACGTGGGACTCGAAGAGCAGTCGAGTCGCGTGGAGGGTCTCGAACTCGTTGTT
Source organism: Lolium rigidum (assembly GCF_022539505.1). Lineage (NCBI taxonomy): Eukaryota > Viridiplantae > Streptophyta > Magnoliopsida > Poales > Poaceae > Lolium > Lolium rigidum. The sequence continues at coordinate 106,584,249 of NC_061508.1, read as the reverse complement.
GTTGAAGTAGATGATGATGGCGATGTCGATGTAAACCATGGCGTGGCGTGGGTGAGAGGCGCGGAGCCACCAAGGCTGATCTCAACCATGCGTAAGGCGGCGAAGGCGCACCCGGATGATGGCGGAGGCGCAGCCGGACGATGGCGGCGAGGGCGCAGCCGGACGAGGCGGCGGGACGAGGCTGAGGCGCAGCCGGACGAGGCGATGAAGTCGCAGCCGGAAGAGGCGCGAAGGCGCAGCCGGACGAGGTGACGAAGTCGTAGCCGGACGAGGCGGCGAAGGCGCAGCAGGACGAGGCAACGAAGTCGCAGCCGGACGAGGCGGCGAAGGCGCAGCCGGCGAGACGGCGAAGGCGCAGCCGGACGAGGCGATGAAGTCGCAGCCGGACGAGGCGCGAAGGCGCAGCCGGACTCGAGGGCGCAGCCGGACGAGGCGGCGAAGGCGCAGCCGGACGAGGCGATGAAGGCGCAGCCGGACGAGGCGACGAAGTCGCAGCCGGACAAGGCGCAGCCGGACGAGGCGTAGCCGGACGAGGCGGCGAAGTCGCAGCCGGACGAGGCGTAGCCGGACGAGGCGGCAAAGGCGCAGCCGGACGACGAAGGCGCAGCCGGACGAGGCGGCGAAGGCGCAGCCGGACGAGGCGGCGAGGGCGCAGCCGGACGAGGCGACGAAGGCGCAGCCAGACGAGGAGGCGAGGGCGCAGCCGGACGAGGCGACGAAGGCGCGGCCGGACGAGGCGGCGAAGGCGCGGCCGGGCGAGGCGGCGAAGGCGCGGCCGGGCGAGGCGATGAAGGCGCAGCTGGACGAGGTGACGATGGTGCAGCCGGACGAGGCGCAGCCGGACGAGGCGACGAAGTCACAGCCGGACGAGGCGCAGCCGGACGAGGCGCGAAGGCGCAGCCAGACAGCGAAGGCGCAGTCGGAAGAGGCGCGAAGGCGCAGCCGGACGAGGTGACGAAGGCACAGCCGGACGAGGCGCAGTCGGACGAGGCGACGAAGTCGCAGCCGGACAAGTCGCAGCCGGACGAGAATTCCATCGCATCCAAGTAAAGCTATCGGAAATTATCATACAAGATGTATCCAACGGATCGGGGCTCTTACACCAACTCAGAGGGTTGTGTAAGAGGGATATCGAAGAACGCCTACATAGGCAGGGTGATGGAAGGACGTGGACGACGAAGGGCTTGTACAAACCGTTCCCGGAGCCGCTCAAGAAGACCTCTCGTTGACCGAGGCTGGTGTGTCTAGCATTACTTTGAATCGATGGAAAATGTGTACTGTGTTGTAAACTAAACTTGCTTAATTTGCTCGAAACGGTCGTTGTTGTTGGACTTCAATTACTATTGTAGTCGTTGTCGTTGAACTTGATTACTTATGTGATACCGATGCTATATGTCTTTTAGGTTTATTATTATTTCCTTGCTTTAATTCTTGTGAATATGTATGCATGTGAAACTTCTAACTCTTTCCATTGCGGTATATACTAATATGCCTTGTGTCCATAGAGATGACGTACTACGTCGTGTTCGAGGGCGGGTTCCAGGAGTGTACGACGAGTGGGAGGACTGCAAGAAACATACGCACAAGTTCAGCGGCAACTGCTACAAAGGGTACCCGACTAGACACGAGATTGTTGCCAAGTGGAGGAAGCACCAGTCGAACAAGAGCAAGATGAAGATGAAGACCTTCGTTGTGCTCTCGCTCTTTCTCACCATCGTCGCGGCGGTACTCTATTTCATCCTAGTGTAGGCGGCGGCCGGTGTCACTTCATTTGTATCTAGAGATGATGAACTTAATGTGTGCATGGATTATGAGTTGTATGGAGCTATATGTATAACTCGATCGGGCTCTAAGTAATGTGATGATGATGTATACTGTTGTTATATTATATATGTCCATATTATATCTGTCTATATTATATCTGTATATAATCTGCATATTTTGTATAAAACCTGTATATTACACCAAGCAGTACAAAATCGAGTATACATGTACATTATTCTGTGGCGCACCAAACAAAATTCAGTGGCGCATGGGCCGGTGCGCCACAGAAACCTTATTTATGTGGTGCACGGTCTTTAGTGCGCCACAAAAAACCTTAATTCTGTGGCGCATGGGCCGGTGCGCATGCGCCACGGAATTTGTTTTGGTGCGCCACTAACGAGCCTTTCCTAATAGTGCATTGGTATTCCGCCCCCATCCGGTGCATGTACAAAATTATTTAGAGTACTACTAGAAACTATGCCCACGCGTTACTGCTCATTAATTTTTACTAAATATTATTTTACGGAAATCTAACTACCATCAAAAATATTTGAAAATATGCTACGTGTGTAACATTGTCCATAAATCCCAGTCACCTAAATTGCATATTTGAGAATACATTTTTTTGCTTATTATGAGGTGTTTAGCACTGCCCATAAATATCAGTCATCTAAATTGCTTTTTAGTTAGTTTTCAATCCAAAAGTTCTAGTTCATGGAGTTGAACATGGTCTATTTTTCAGTTCTAACCGATACCTTATGTATTTTCACATCCAAAGTATTTCCACCATGATCCACTTCTCTTTTTGAATCAATTCACCTTACACGTTTTTTGAATCAGTCTTCAGTGCCATCTATTGGAATTGGATCTGATCATTTTGATCATTTTGATTACAGTGATACAACAGAAAGAGGAAAGCAGGGTTCCTTCCACTTCTGTTTGATTATAGTGACACAGAAGCATTCATACCAGGAAATAGGGATGTGTACAAACACCTACCACTCACCTCATCATATGTGTTTTCAGTCACATACGAGCAGCATCTAGATCTCACCGGGCTCGATCTGCAGCCATGTATCTTGACACCCGAGTTGTTTTTGGGTGTGGGCCTCTAGTTCACGTGGATCCGTGTGGGGGTTAACTCATTGAGGTTTGGAGGCTTGGTGTTGGGGGTTGCAAGTGTCAGAGGTGCTTGCGTGGGCCAGTAGGGTTGGCCGACTACATGTGTGTGGCTCGTTCTCTAGAGAGAGACGTGTTAGCTTGGCTCTTTGGATTCCCGAGCGGAGGCTCCATAATGTGGGCACGACGACACCAAGCGGTGGGTGCCACCGTGCGGGTGCTGGTCGGCGATCTCGGCTATGTGAGCAGCGGGATGGTCCGTGTGGGAGGCGCTCGTGGTGTTGGCGACCTCGTGCTCCCTCCCAGATCTTGGCGTTGTCTACCTCAATCTGCTTCGATTTCACCTTGCGGTCTTTGCGAGGTGTTGTGGCTCGGTGGGTTCCATGGACGGTGGTCTCTATTCGGGCGAAAGCCCCGCTCGACGTGGTCGGTTTCGATGATGTCGTTGATCGCGAGCGCCTCTTACCTCCTTGGAGGCGTCATTGAGGATTGAGTCCCTCCACCATTGGCTCTAGGTGAAAACCAATAGTCCGGTCCGCCGATCGGGATAGTGGCGGCGCGTTGGCGACGCTCCCTTCTTGAAAGCACTTCTTTAATAGCATTTGGTCTTGCCTAGCTGGTCACTATGGGTGTCGTGCTTGGGAAGCGCTAGTGTGGTTTTCAGAGTGGTAGGCTTCCCCCACCCCCCGATGGGCATACTTTGAATCTCTTCGTGTTTCAAGTTTACAAGTTGAGCTCTAGGGTGAGCACTTCGTCGTCTGATGGTACGACTCCCTCAAACCTGGGCGAGAGGGCACGCCATCTTTGTCTTAGTTCGAAGTTGATGAAGGCATTCCTCCAATGATGTGGTGTCTTCCTCCTCCGTTTCCCCGTCTACCTTGTCCAGCGAGTGTTATGTGTTTGAGGATCCAAGCTTTTGCAAGTTGTGAGTCTTGTTGTATTTTGTTGTGTGCTTGTAATATGGGTGGTCTTTGTAGGTGTACTCCCCAACAACGACGAAGGCGCATCCGGACGAGGCGCAGCCGGACGAGGCGCGAAGGCGCAGCCAGACGGCGAAGGCGCAGTCGGAAGAGGCGCGAAGGCGCAGCCGGACGAGGCGGCGAAGGCGCAGCCGGACGAGGCGACGAAGGCACAGCCGGACGAGGCGCAGGCGGACGAGGCGACGAAGTCGCAGCCGGACAAGGCGCAGCCGGACGAGACGACGAAGGCGCATCCGGACGAGGCGACGAAGTCGCAACCGGACGAGGCGCAGCCGGACGATGGCGGCGAAGGCGCAGCCGGACGAAGCGGCGAAGGACTCGGTGTCCGCCGGCTCGTGCTGAAGAGCACCCGGAAGTGGTCGCTGAGGACCACCAGCTCGAAGGCTCTGGGCCGCTGGCAAGGTGGACTCGGTGTCCGCCGGCTCGTGCCGAAGAGCACCCGGAAGTGGTCGCCGAGGACCGCCGGCTCGAAGGCTCGGGCCGCCGGCAAGGTGGACGCGGTGTCCGCCGGCTCGTGCCGAAGAGCACCCGGAAGTGGTCGCCGAGGACCACCGGCTCGAAGGCTCGGGCCGCCGGCAAGGTGGACTCGGTGTCCGCCGGCTCGTGCCGAAGAGCACCCGGAAGTGGTCGCCGAGGACCGCCGGCTCGAAGGCTCGGGCCGCCGGCAAGGTGGACGCGGTGTCCGCCGGCTCGTGCCGAAGAGCACCCGGAAGTGGTCGCCGAGGACCGCCGGCTCGAAGGCTGCGGGCCGGCGGCAAGGTGGACTCGGTGTCCGCCGGCTCGTGCCGAAGAGCACCTCGGAAGTGGTCGCCGAGGACCGCCAGCTCGAAGGCTCGGGCCGCCGGCAAGGTGGACGCGGTGTCCGCCGGCTCGTGGCCGAAGAGCACCCGGAAGTGGTCGCCGAGGACCGCCGGCTCGAAGGCTCTGGCCGGCCGGCAAGGTGGACTCGGTGTCCGCCGGCTCGTGCCGAAGAGCACCCGGAAGTGGTCGCCGAGGACCGCCAGCTCGAAGGCTCGGGCCGCCGGCAAGGTGGACGCGGTGTCCGCCGGCTCGTGCCGAAGAGCACCCGGAAGTGGTCGCCGAGGACCGCCAGCTCGAAGGCTCGGGCCGCCGGCAAGGTGGACTCGGTGTCCGCCGGCTCGTGCCGAAGAGCACCCGGAAGTGGTCGGCCGAGGACCGCCGGCTCGAAGGCTCGGGCCGCCGGCAAGGTGGACTCGGTGTCCGCCGGCTCGTGCCGAAGAGCACCCGGAAGTGGTCGCCGAGGACCGCCGGCTCGAAGGCTCGGGCCGCCGGCAAGGTGGACTCGGTGTCCGCCGGCTCGTGCCGAAGAGCACCGGAAGTGGTCGGCCGAGGACCGCCGGCTCGAAGGCTCGGGCCGGCCGGCAAGGTGGACGCGGTGTCCGCCGGCAGGTGGACCTTGGGGTCCGCCAACTCGATGTAGTCCATCGGAGATAGTCATATAAGAGACAAAGTTAGTCAGTAAAGACATATAATATGTGCAGCCTTAGCAGTGCTTGCTTTATGTAGAGGGATGTTGGCTCGGTTTCGTCCGAGCCCCCTGGAGTCATTTTCATGTCCCCCCCGCTCTTTGGCTTTTTCTCTTGCCAGCCATACAGCCGTATTGCGGTCTGTAGCTAGGTCAAGAGTGGGCCGCAAAGTGGAGCGCACAGTACTTAGACTTTGAGGGGCGGACTCATTCGAGCTACATCGGTGAAGGCCGGGATGCCCAAGGTGATCTCTCTTTGGACGTTGTTCATGTGAGGCGACCTCCAGCTTTTGCTCTTGCTAGCCATGAAGCCGGGTTGCGGACAACAGCTGAGTCGAAGAGTGGGCCTTTGGTATCGTACACACTACTAAGCCGTCTGTGGGATAGAGCATCGTGGACCAGCCGGCGAGCCCCGGGACGAGTTGAGTCGGTCCGGGGTTAAGCAGCGAAGTGCGGCGGAAGAGGGGGTAGCCCCCGAGTGTAACTCGGGTTACCCGGCTGAGCAGCGGTGCGGAGAGTTACTCAACGATACTTACATTTTGTTTTCGCTGTGGGGTTGATCTCGATAGTGATGACGAGTTGTGGAAGCCGTAGAGGCGAGGGAGTGGCTGGTGGCCTCAACCGGCTTGGCTCCGGCCGGCCAAGCCATCAAACGCGCTGCGGGTGGCGCTGAGGGCGCAGCCGGCAGGCGAGTCGGTGCAAGCGCGGCCGGAAGAGGGCGAAGGCGCGGCCGGTGGCGGTGAAGGCGCAGCCGGAAGAGGTGCGGAGGCGCAGCCGGTGTGAGAGGGGATAGCCCCCGAGTGTCTCTCGGGGTGGCCGATTCACGCGCGTGGGGAAGTGTCGATGGCTGATGGCCTCAGCCGGTTTGACTCCAGCCGGCCAAGCTACCAAACGCGCTGCAGATGTACGAGTCGATGCAGATTCCGGCTGCTCAGGTTCAGCCGGACGGGCGACCAAACGCGCTCGGGCTGGTTCAGTCGGTGCAGGCTCTACTCATCCCATTCTCAGCCGGCCTGGACAGGCGGAACCGGTACGAGCGGAGTCGAGCGACCAACCAAACAGACCCAGCCCCAGCCGGGTTAAGGACAGCCCGCCCAGCCGGCACCGGCGCAGCCGGCTCGATCGATCGAACATCGAGCGGATTCAGTAGGCGGCATGTCTTCAGCCGAATTTTTTTTTCTTTTTCAGCCGGCGAGGCATTTTTTCAGCCGGCCCAAACTTTTTTTTTTCTAGCCGGCCGGAAGATTCTTTTTTTTTTCTTTGCTTTTTCCAACCGACAGCCATGCACACTCAACCGGCCCCATGTTTCTCTTTCTTTTTAATTTTCTCAGCCGGTAAACAACTTCTTTTCAGCCAGCCCCACATCCCACTCCTTTTTCTTTTTTCACCCCTTGACTTTTTCTTTCTTATTCCTCAGTTGGCCCGTGCGTTCTTTCCTTTGGAAGGAGAGCGTGAGGCGCATGCAGCAACTGGCGTGAGCGGCACGGGGCCGAGCCAGCCAACAAGCGCACGCGAGCTCAGCGGACGGAGCATCGTCGGAGCCAGCCGGGAGCGCGGGGGAGCGAGATGGAGCAGGCCGTGGCAGGGCGGAAGCTGGCGGAGGTCGTCGCGGGGCGAAGCCGGTAGGTGGCTGCCGATGCTCGGGCGCGGCCGGACTTGGGCGCTCTCGGGCTGGAGCGGAGCACCCGGGGCCTGATGAAGCCGACACGGGGCGCCGCAGCCAGAGTTGAGGGTGCAGGCCGCGGCGGAGCGCCGGAGATGGAGCTGGAGCTGTTGGTGTTGCGGAAGCCAGAGGTGACCGTGGCGGGGCGTCGCCGGGCGCGCGGGAGCCGGCGGTTGGGCAGCCGGATGAACGGTTGCCGCGACGCGAAGATGAGGGTGCGCGCGCGCACATGAGGATGTGGTACGTGCGGCGGTTCGTAGCGGGAGCCGGCGGTTGCGCAGCCGGATGAACGGCGAAGCCGGACAGTGGCGAGCCAGATGACGCAGCGGTGAGCCGGCCGTGGCGCGAGCCGGCGAGGGCGCAGGACTTTGCGTCGCGCGTCGCAGCAGGAGCCGGACGAGGCGTGCTCGAGAGGTTGCGGCTGCGGAAGCCGGAGCCAGAGGGCGGAAGCCGGACTTGGAGGTCACGCGGGAGCCGGACGCGATGAGGCTGGGCGGAGCCGGCGACGCTGTAGGGCGCGTAGCCGGAGGCGACAAGGGCGCAGCCGGAGCGGCAGCCGGAGTCGACCACGGCGGGGTGCGTGGCGCGCCGGACGAGGAGTGCTGGAGCTGGGCGCCGCCGAAGCCGGCCGCGGCGACGGAGCCGATTGCCTGCATGCGCTCGCACATGCACGTGCCTGGATGATGCCTGCGTTGCACCTGCGCGTGGGCTTGGTGATGGTGCTGCGGCTTTGCTGGTGGCCAACTGCTGCCGCTTGTTGCATGCTGTTGTAGCTTGCTTGCTATAGTAGAGAGAAACAGCAGCCGTGAGAATATAGAAAATAATATACTGTGGCTTTTTGGTTTGACAGGGAGCGATGCATGGGCGATGACGCGTGCGGGCGAAGCCGGCAGGTGTAGCGCGTGGCACGGACGAAGCCGGACGTGGCCGGGGTCGTTGCTGTCGCGTGGAAGCCTGATGGGCGCGGCGCAGCAGTTGGAGATGGAGCAGGGCGAGGTCGACACGGGACGTATGCCGGCGCTGGGCGAAGATGGACCGGAGCCGGCGGTGGTGCTGGCGCTGCTCTGCTGCTGCTTACAGGCGTACAGCTGCTGGCACCCGCATGCAGGAGAGCGCGGCCGCATGGAGCTGTTGCCCGGTTTGCGGACGCGTGGTCGAGGGGAGCTGCTGCTACTCGCGCGCATGCGAGCTCTGCAGTTGGCAGCCGCAGCGCCCGCCGATGAGGAAGATGCCGCGGGCGAGGCTGGCGAGCTGGACGGCGAAGGTCCTGGCCGGCCAGGGGCGTCTCGCTGCTGCACGCGCGGATCGACGGAGGACGCGGCGCGGGCGTAGGGGCGTTTGCCGCCATGCTATTGCCGGCGCTGCTTGCTGCTGCTTGGTACGCACTACGCGTGCGCATGCACGACCGCTGGGTGATGCCGCTGCTTGTTGAGCGCGGGACAGAGGTCGACGGAGGCGCTGGGGCGCGGACGATGCTGCCGGCCGCTGCTCATGCGATGCTCGCCGGGCTGCTGCTACTGCCCACGTGCGCACCCGCATACAGCATGTTGGCTCGCTTCTTGGTGAGGAGGAGAGCGCGCGACCACGAGCGCACGCGAGAGATGATGTTGATGAAGAGGGTGACTGCGGCGTCGCCCGCGACGATGATGGTGAAGAAGCTCGCGGCGGCGAGGGCCGGGGCGGAGACGAAGCTCGCGGCGTTGAAGGCCGCGGCGGTGAGGACGTGCCCGAAGAGGGCGGCGATGCCGGCGGCGTTGAAGGCCGCGGCGGTGACGATGATGAGGAAGGGTCCCGTCCGGACGAACTCCGGCCGGCGCCACTGCAGGCCCCACGGTGGGCGCCAAATGTCGTGGTATCGTCACGGCATATGCTACGGGGTAGCTAAAGTTAGGTGGTTCCTGTGTGGGCGTCGACGGTATCCGGATGCGGGATTGGTACACAGCACACGGTGATGTACCCAGGTTCAGGGCCCTCACGGTGGAGGTAAAACCCCTACTCCTGCATGTCTGATGTATATGACAGTATATGGTGTTACATAGTTGCTCCTTGAGCTGTTTGTCCTGAGGAGGAAGAAGCTACTGTGAGCTAAGAGGAGCCTGGCCGGCTTGAAGGGAGCCTGGCCGGCTTGAGAGGAGCTCGTACGTGAGCTGAGAGAGAGAGAGATGGCAGCGATCGCCCCGCCCGTCCCTGAGCCTGAAGGGCTCCCCCTGGTGTGTCTTATATAGTGGCACCCAGGGGACAAGAGATGGCCCGCAGTTACTGTACATGAGGTGACTACTGGGGTCCCATCAACTGTGCGCTACAGTGCTACTATTGCACCACAGTGAGCCTATCGGTAGCCTGGTCGCTTGGTCTTGTCGCTGGCAGAGCAGGCAGGTACGAGGCCTCACTCCCTTGTCTCGTGCGTTGTCAGGCAGCAGGGCATCACGATGCTAGGATCTTGGTCTTGGATGGTTTGGTCTTCACGTGGATGGAGGCATGGAGCGGTTGGAGCTGGCTCGTGTCAGCTCGTATCGCTGGAAGTAGCTGGCCGGTAACCCGGCCATGCATGCGTGCATGGGGCAGCTGACCACGCCCACGCATGCGCGTATGAACCTGGGAAGCTGGATGGAGTGGCTCGTACGATGGGAGAGCAAGTGGCCACTGCATGGAAGCCGGTCATGCACGTTCGGAAGCTGATGGAGCTGGCAGGGCGCTCCCAGGAGCCGGACGTGCGACGACCTCGAGCGGTCCAGCCGGACGTGGCGAGGACGGCCTGGGGCGAGCCGGCAAATGGCCCAACAGGGGCGCGGGCGAGTCGGCCCAGGAAGCCGGAAGCCGGGTGGGCCAGGCGGAAGTCCACCCGAGCGCAGCCGGAGCAGGCCGCGGGAGCCGGAAGTCGGCCCAGCGTGCGGTTCTTCTCTGTTTTCTTCTTTTCTTCATATCTTTTGCATCGTAGCATATTTTCCTGATCCGCGAAATGCTACGCGGTCGTAAACTCGAGGACTTCACCATACCGGGGGTCATCCCCCCGACACAAGTACTAACATAGCATGCACACTGTCACCTTCACACTACGAAAGGAGGAATAGATCACATCAATACTATCATAGCAATAGTTAACTTCATAATCTACAAGAGATCACAATCATAGCCTACGCCAAGTACTACACGATGCACACACTCGTCACCATTACACCGTGCGGGAGGAATAAACTACTTTAATAACATCACTAGAGTAGCACATAGATAAATTGTGATACAAAACACATTGCAATCATAAAGAGATATAAATAAGCACTTCACTATGCCATTCATAACAGGTGAATAAGTATTCGTGAAATATAGCCTAAGAGACCCACACGGTGCACACACTGTCACCTTTCCACACGTGGGACAAGGAGTCTCCGGAGATCACATAAGTAAAATCCACTTGACTAGCATAATGACATCTAGATTACAAGCATCATCATATGAATGTCAATCATGTAAGGCAGCTCATGAGATTATTGTATTGAAGTACATAGGAGAGAGATTAACCACATAGCTACCGGTACAGCCCCGAGCCTCGATGGAGAACTACTCCCTCCTCATGGGAGACAGCGAGCGTTGATGAAGATGGCGGTGGTGTTGATGGAGAAGCCTTCCGGGGGCACTTCCCCGTCCCGGCGGCGTGCCGGAACGAGAGACTCCCTGTCCCCCGGATCTTGGCTTCGCGATGGCGGCGGCTCCGGAAGGTTTTCTCCGGTTTCGTCGAACGTGGTAGGGTTTTCGCGACGGAGACTTTAAGTAGGCGGAAGGGCAAGGTCGGTGGAGTCACGAGGGACCCACACAACGAGGGCGGCGCGGGCCCTAGCCTGGCCGCGCCGCCTTAGTGTGGCGCCACCTCGTGGCCCCACTTCGTATCTCCTCTGGTCTTCTGGAAGCTTCGTGTGAAAATAGGACCATGGGCGTTGATTTCGTCCAATTCCGAGAATATTTCCTTACTAGGATTTCTGAAACCAAAAATAGCAGAAAACAGGAACTGGCACTTCGGCATCTCGTCAATAGGTTAGTTCCGGAAAACGCATAAATATGACATATAATGTGTATAAAACATGTAGATATCATCAATAATGTGGCATGGAACATAAGAAATTATCGATACGTCGGAGACGTATCAGCATCCCCAAGCTTAGTTCCTGCTCGTCCCGAGCAGGTAAACGATAACAAAGATAATTGCTGGAGTGACATGCCATCATAACCTTGATCATACTATTGTAAGCATATGTAATGAATGCAGCGATCAAAACAATGGTAATGACATGAGTAAACAAATGAATCATAAAGCAAAGACTTTTCATGAATAGTACTTCAAGACAAGCATCAATAAGTCTTGCATAAGAGTTAACTCATAAAGCAATAAATCAAAGTAAAGGTATTGAAGCAACACAAAGGAAGATTAAGTTTCAGCGGTTTCTTTCAACTTATAACATGTATATCTCATGGATAGTGTCAATGTAAAGTAATATAACAAGTGCAATATGCAAGTATGTAGGAATCAATGCACAGTTCACACAAGTGTTTGCTTCTTGAGGTGGAGAGAGATAGGTGAACTGACTCAACATAAAAGTAAAAGAAAGGTCCTTCAAAGAGGAAAGCATCGATTGCTATATTTGTGCTAGAGCTTTTATTTTGAAAACATGAAACAATTTTGTCAACGGTAGTAATAAAGCATATGTATTATGTAAATTATATCTTACAAGTTGCAAGCCTCATGCATAGTATACTAATAGTGCCCGCACCTTGTCCTAATTAGCTTGGACTACCGGATCATCGCAATACACATGTTTTAACCAAGTGTCACAAAGGGGTACCTCCATGCCGCCTGTACAAAGGTCTAAGGAGAAAGCTCGCATTTTGGATTTCTCGCTTTTGATTATTCTTAACTTAGACATCCATACCGGGACAACATGGACAACAGATAATGCACTCCTCTTTAATGCATAAGCATGTAGCAACAATTAGTGTTCTCATATGAGATTGAGGATATATGTCCAAAACTGAAACTTCCACCATGATTCATGGCTTTAGTTAGCGGCCCAATGTTCTTCTCTAACAATATGCATGCTCTAACCATTAAAGTGGTAGATCTCTCTTACTTCAGACAAGATGGACATGCATAGCAACTCACATGATATTCAACAAAGAGTAGATGGCGTCCCCAGGAACATGGTTATCGCACAACAAGCAACTTAATAAGAGATAAAGTGCATAAGTACATATTCAATACCACAATAGTTTTTAAGCTATTTTGTCCCATGAGCTATATATTGCAAAGGCGAATGATGGAAATTTAAAGGTAGCACTCAAGCAATTTACTTTGGAATGGCGGAGAAATACCATGTAGTAGGTAGGTATGGTGGACACAAATGGCATAGTGGTTGGCTCAAGGATTTTGGATGCATGAGAAGTATTCCCTCTCGATACAAGGTTTAGGCTAGCAAGGTTATTTGAAACAAACACAAGGATGAACCGGTGCAGCAAAACTCACATAAAAGTGTTATCACCAGAATTTGACCGGATCAGAGGTGGGCCGCGATTGAAGATGGGCTTGAAGAATATACATAGAAGAAATACATGAATCGGCCTTGCATACAAAGTTTGGGCTAGTTTGCCCGTGTATCTGTAACATAGTAGGATACGTGTCGGTTAGATAGATTTTGGGCTCGTGCCCGGTTGGGATTATTCCCACGTTAGAAAGTCTACGGACTATAAATATGTATCTAGGGTTTATGAAATAAACAGCAATCACGTTCACCACAAACCAATCTAGGCGCATCGCCAACTCCCTTGTCTCGAGGGTTTCTTCCGGTAAGCATCATGCTGCCTAGATCGCATCTTGCGATCTAGGCAAGCACACGTTTATTCGTCGTTCATGCGTTGCTCGTCATCGAAGCCTTTTTGATGACGAGCAACGTAGTTATCATAGATGTGTTAGGGTTAGCATTGTTCCTCGTATCATATGCTGTCGTCGTGCAACCCTTAGACATCTAGCCGTCCTTACACCTATTTTAGGTGTAAGGGCGGCACCCCGCTTGATCATTATTTAGTAGATCCGATCCGTTATGGTTGCTCCTTGTTCGTCAAGGATTAGTTTAATATCTTCATAGTTAGGCCTTACAAACGGGTTGAAGGATCCAGTGGCGCGTAGGGTGTAGTTTGCTAGCCCTAGATAGGATGTTCCGAGGATCAACTTCGTGTTGGTTTTTAGGCCTTGTCTAGGGTCGGTTTACGATCACCGTGCGTGGCCGACAGGCTCAATCACGAGTAGGATGTTCCGATTATGCGGTGAAAACCCTAAATCGTAGTAGGTCGTTTTAGCTTTATTTCGATCAAGCGGGACCACCATCTGACCGTACACCTCGTACGGATCATGGGTGGATCGGCTCCTTGAGCCGATTCACAGGACAACCTGAGAGCCGATCGAGGCTCGTATTTAATGTTTACGTGTATGCCATGCAGGAAACTAAGCGAGGCACATCCAACACCTTCCCGACCAGGTATAGGTCAGGTGGCACGCCCTTGCATCGGCATCGGACGTGCGTGCCGAAGTCTTTGCGGGCCGTCGCTCGGAGGGACCAGGGCCAGCCGCAGTCCTGGGAGCCTCCCGGCTCTACGGTGTTGCCCGTCGCTGCCCGCCGGTGGGTTTCTGACCGCAACACATTCTGGCACGCCCAGTGGGACAATCTTCGACATCAACCACATCGCCATCTACATCTGAGATGGCGGAAGGCACGCCGGTCGTGTACGAGGATCTGACCGACGAGCTCAAGAAGAAGTATGACGAGGTCAAAGCAATCCTCGAAGCCGACCTCATCGGCTCTTTTCACAGAACCCGCTCACACGGCATCAGGTGGAAAGGGTTCTCACCTGAAGGCGCGCTCGATGGAGTGGACTTGTCTGCCCCGTCAGAAGAATGCACCAGGTCCCTGCGTCAGGAGGTTAACTTCATGGTAGCGCATTCGCTACACCGCCATTCTGAGAGCCTGGTGAACACTTTGGAGCGTGTCGCTCTTCGCGTGATCCAGGAAATCATGAGGCATCAGTACTCTCCGTCAGGACCAGCTCTAGGGAGTCACCAAGGAGAGATGCCGCTCCAATCCCGTCCACCGCTGCCGTTCGCGTTGGCAGCACCAGAAGTGCCGAACTCACCGGCATACGTCGTCTACAAGATCGGTGGTGACCCTAGTGACTACCAGTTCTTGCATGAGGCGCCTAAGGAGATCCCTCACGGATACACGTGCACATACGTGCCGGACTGCAATGAATCGGGCACTCACAAACCGGATCGCAACAGCAGGGATTTCTGGAACAGCAGGAGGAACTTCGGGAACAGACCTTGAAAAGCCGACGTGGCTAGCTAAGTATGCCACTCCGACAAACCTCCAGAGCCCAGCTCCTGCAGTTGGCTCAGAGCTGGAAAAGCAAGCATGGCTGGCTAAGTATGCCACTCCAGAGTTCGATTCCTACAGCCAGCACCGCGGATCAGATCAGTACCATCTTAAAAGACCAGTTCGGCATGGTGCCGAAAAGGAGGACAATCGGCTATTCCAAGCCGTACTCCAATGAGTACGAGTTGATCCCGCTACCACCCAAATATCGGCTCCCTGATTTCTCCAAGTTTAATGGATCGGATGGTTCCAGCTCCATCGAGCATGTGAGCCGATATTTGGCACAGCTGGGCACGATCTCGGCATCGGATGAGCTGCGTGTGAGGTTCTTCGCACGGTCCCTCACAGGATCGGCTTTCGGGTGGTACACATCGCTGCCACCGGATTCAATCCGGACTTGGAAGCAGTTGGAAGAACAGTTCCACATGCGGTATCGCTCGGAGGCTTCCGAGGCTGGCATTGCCGATCTAGCACAAGTACGACGGAAGCGCGGAGAAACAGTTTCAGAATACATCCAGCGCTTCAGGACCGTTAGGAACCGATGCTATTCGGCTCGTGTAACTGAAAAAGAAGCAGTCAAGTTGGCGGTGGTGGGTCTCGCATCACCGATCAAGGACGTGGCCTCCCAAGCAGACTACCCTTCACTGGCGCACATGGTGCAGAAGCTATCAGCATATGAACAGCGCCACCCAGATGTATACCAGGATAAATTCAAACGTGCGGTGGTCCTGGTTGAGGCAGATGAAGATGAAGGCTCTGCGGGAGATCAAGAGGTAGCAGTGGCCGAATGGACTCGGGGGGCAAGCCCCGTGTCCTGTAAGTGGGTTAAGCCACAGGGTCCTCCAAGAGGGTTTGACTTCGATGTCACCAAGGCTGAGCAAATTTTCGACCTCCAACTCAAGGAGAAACAGCTAAAGGTACCCGAAGGCCACAAGATCCCCACGGCTCAGGAGCTGAACGGAAAGCCATACTGCAAGTGGCATAACACGTTCACCCATGCCACCAACGACTGCAGGGTGTGGCATCAGCAGGTCCAAATGGCGATAGAACAAGGGCGTCTAATTTTCAGCCAGTACGCCATGAAGGTCGACACACACCCCTTCCCCGCCGTTAACATGGTGGAGTACACTTACCCTGAAGGGTGCCAGCCAGGATTCTCGTGCAGCATCAACATGGTAGGACCTGGGCACCACTCTGGTAAGGATGGAGACGAGGGCAGCTGCTCTCATAGCAAGGACACAGAGGAAGCCGTTCCACGCGATCGGCTCTGTCATGATGGCAAGCGCTATATCACAGAGGGAGAAGTGAGGAACATGAGATATCAGCGACCTCTTTCTGATCACCTCCTCAACAAGTATGTGAGTCAATATGACCAACGCCGACGATACAACGACGATGATGAAAGAGATCGTCTGGCTAGGGACGCCAGGAGACACCGTCGGCATGATCACGACGAGGAGAGATATGAGCGCCACGCCAAGGAAAAGTCGAGAGAGCAAGACGACGTGGATAGGCACTGGGACTGCCCCTTCTTCAGACACTGCTGGGATTCAGGAATGAGCCGATTGCCTACAATCGGCAACTGCCCAGAATGTAGAGAAAAGAAGAAGGATGCAGCTAACGTGTCCGTGTTCGAACGCCTAGGGCCTCTCCCGCCTCGGAACAAGCACGCTGAGTCCTCTCGGGTAGAAGATCTCGAGGAACTAGAGGACGATGATGAAGAAGAAGATAAGTATCATCGGCCAAGGTGGTGCCCCGATGGACTCAGCCCGTTCCCAAAAGCGTAGGGTTCAGCGACTACGTGGTTTGGAGGAAGCCGAAAGGTTATATCCGCACACGTTAAGGAAGGCGCGGCCCGATCCGGCCGCGAAAATTCAGCGAACCCTCGGACGAAGAAGGTCGGCCACAAAGGAAAGAGTGGCGCCCCAAACAAAGGAAAGCCGATGATGAGACATCGGCTGGCACAAACATGGTGTTCATCCTCCCGACGGAGTTTAGTGCTCCGAGGATTAGACGAAGCACCGGTGGCACAAGCGGATCGCGGCCCACGGCCGGTTATCTTTGAGAAGCCACGAGAAAGAAGCTACGGACATCCGAAGGCCCCGTACTTGCGAGGCTACATCAATGGGCAGCCTCGTCAACAAGATGCTGGTGGACACCGGAGCGGCGATCAACATTATGCCATACTCCATGCTACGTCGGTTGGGACGCTCTAGCTCGGATCCGATCAAAACCAACGTGACGCCGAGCGATTTCAACGGCCAAGCATCCGACGCACAAGGTGTTCGAACGTGGATCCGACCGTAGGAAGGAAAACCATCTCTACGACGTTCTTTATTATCGACAAGCAAGAGCACCTATGTCTGTCCTACTAGGGAGAGATTGGATCCACGCCAACCGTTGCATTCCATCCACGATGCACCAATGCCTAATACAGTGGGATGGAGATGAAGTAGAAGTCGTCCACGCAGATGATTCAGCCGAGATTTCAACGGCTGGCATGAACGTGTGGGAGACATCAGGCCAAGAGCCACTCTCAGGCATCAATTTGGACGACTGCGAGCGCATCGACGTGACAAAGGACGGGGTAAGGCTGGTTTTATCCACCGGCCTGACCGTGTAACAAGAGCAACATCTATGGACAAACGGGGCGATGCCGATCCATGTGATCGGCCCCAAGGATCTATGGAGGAACATTGCAAAACCTTCATTGAGCAATTCAATCAACATGGAGGCCGATTCCAGCAATCGGCCAAAATTATCTTCGCCATGTATTCTGTCTAGGTTCA
The DNA here is from genome assembly GCF_022539505.1 of Lolium rigidum. NCBI lineage: Eukaryota > Viridiplantae > Streptophyta > Magnoliopsida > Poales > Poaceae > Lolium > Lolium rigidum. Next base: position 106,567,036 of record NC_061508.1, on the reverse strand, counting down.
ACATCGATCTAATGGGCAATGGGTTTACGTTGGCTGATGAGCTGGAAGAAATCAACACTGGTCCTAACAGAGCCGACGTTCACATATAATGCCTTGGCTAACCACATAGCCGATATCAGCAGTCACCTGGCAGAATCGGCTCGGGGGGCACCTAATCAGATGAACATGTGCGATACATGTGCAGTGAAATATTGGGGGCCGATAGAAAAATCGGCCAGTAAAAAAAAATTCTCATGAGGTGTTTCATGATGTACAGCCGATGCACGGACATCGACTTTAGAGCTAAGGAACAAAGCTGATGCACGGCCATCGACTCTAGTACAATTACACAGGATCTACCCGCTGCGTGTTCAAGATGCGGATGGCCTGCTGCTTCCTGGAGGGAGTGAACAATGGGAGCTTCCTCAGCGGCAATGAGCCGATTTTGGTGCCAGAATCTTCTCTTCGAGGACTTCCAACCCTTTGTCGGTTAAGCCGTTGATGTTACGTCTACGATATCGGCCTTCAACGGAAGAAAAAGTGATCGATGGTGGCAGGTGTGGCTGATTCTGCGTGTTGGTTTGCTCAGATTCGCTCAAGTTCGGGTCCATTGGTCTGAACTGTATGTCCTCACTACCGTTCTCGCCTTGACTGAGGCTTGGGGGGCAGCTGATTTGGTAGGTACTCTGTTTTTGGAAGCCGATTGGAGTGTCATCGGTTGACCCTGCATCATAAACCTCTTCGAAAGTGGTGGGTTGTTGCAGAAGAAGATTACCAGAGTTGCTGGAAGGAGATCATAGCATGGGCATTGGGTGATATTGCCCTTGGGTCTGCTGCAGTTGCAAACCTGCACGATTGACATCTGAGGTTCATATGGCTGTAAGTTGGATCTGTTCAAGCGGCGATTTGGGAATCTGAGTTTTGCTCTTTCGGACAAGTCGCAGATTACCATTTGGATGGATAATAGAGTTGGCTTTGCTCGCGTTGCATGGCAAAGTCCGATGCGCTGCCATCGGCTCTTGATTTGCTAACTTATCTTAGCAATCGGCAAAATTGGTAAAAGGACAGAATCAGTTGAGAAATTTCTTCTTCATTAATAAGGGGGTTTCTACAATAAAGAGCCGATTGCTCAAGAAAGGAAGAACAAAAGAAGAGCCGACTGCTCAGGAGCTACTAGTCCTACATTGCTAATCCTCGCTAGCCCCATCGTCGGCATCGGGGCTGCCGTCGGCGCTACTTCCGGAGAATTCCTCGTCGCTGCTGCCCCAGCCCTCAGCCGGAGCCTCTTCTTCCTCGTCATCATCATCATCCTCGCTGTCCGCCCAAGCGCGGAAGCGCTTCGCCGGCGGATACCCAGCGGAGGAGGAAGAATCATCCTCCTCCTCCTCTTCTTCTTCTGCCTCTACTTCTTCTTCTTCCTCCTCCTCGTCGGAGGAGGTGGGGTTCGCCCAGGAGTGAAGGTCGTCTTCACTCTCGCTCTTCAGCTCCCCTTCGATGAGGAACTCGAGGTCGTCCTCCCCATCGGTCAGAGGTAGGTCACCATCTGACCCGACGAGTGCTTCGGGTGGGCCATCTGGCACGTGGTCAAAGTTCCACTCCTGCTCGCTCGAGGAGGAAGATTGGAAAGAGAGGCCTGAGGAGGTGGAGGAAGAGGAAGACATTGCTACAGGGAAAGAGGGTTTTTTAGGTGCCGATGGCCGGAACAGAGCAAGAGGATGAAGTGGCGAACCGTTCGGCACGGTTAAATAAAAGGAGGTATAGTGGAGATTTAATGCCATTGCGGTTTCCGAGGGAGTGATGTTAAAGCTTTCAAATCTTGCAAAGAAGTTGAGGAGGCAAGGCATCATGATGAAGGATACTGCAGCGGTTCTGCTCTGCCACGACATGACCCGACGAAGAAAAAACAGAGTGATTTTGGAATTGTCATTTCCAAAACCAGGGGGGCATGTGTTATCACCAGAATTTGACCGGATCAGAGGTGGGCCGCGATTGAAGATGGGCTTGAAGAATATACATAGAAGAAATACATGAATCGGCCTTGCATACAAAGTTTGGGCTAGTTTGCCCGTGTATCTGTAACATAGTAGGATACGTGTCGGTTAGATAGATTTTGGGCTCGTGCCCGGTTGGGATTATTCCCACGTTAGAAAGTCTACGGACTATAAATATGTATCTAGGGTTTATGAAATAAACAACAATCACGTTCACCACAAACCAATCTAGGCGCATCGCCAACTCCCTTGTCTCGAGGGTTTCTTCCGGGTAAGCATCATGCTGCCTAGATCGCATCTTGCGATCTAGGCAGCACACGTTTATTCGTCGTTCATGCGTTGCTCGTACTGAAGCCTTTTTGATGACGAGCAACGTAGTTATCATAGATGTGTTAGGGTTAGCATTGTTCCTCGTATCATATGCTGTCGTCGTGCAACCCTTAGACATCTAGCCGTCCTTACACCTATTTTAGGTGTAAGGGCGGCACCCCGCTTGATCATTATTTAGTAGATCCGATCCGTTATGGTTGCTCCTTTTTTTTTTTGACCAAATATGGTTGCTCCTTGTTCGTCAAGGATTAGTTTAATATCTGCATAGTTAGGCCTTACAAACGGGTTGAAGGATCCAGTGGCGCGTAGGGTGTAGTTTGCTAGCCCTAGATAGGATGTTCCGAGGATCAACTTCGTGTTGGTTTTTAGGCCTTGTCTAGGGTCGGTTTATGATCACCGTGCGTGGCCGCCAGGCTCAATCACGAGTAGGATGTTCCGATTATGCGGTGAAAACCCTAAATCGTAGTAGGTCGTTTTAGCTTTATTTCGATCAAGCAGGACCACCATCTGACCGTACACCTCGTACGGATCATGGGTGGATCGGCTCCTTGAGCCGATTCACAGGACAACCTGAGAGCCGATCGATGCTCGTATTTAATGTTTACGTGTATGCCATGCAGGAAACTAAGCGAGGCACATCCAACACCTTCCTGACCAGGTATAGGTCAGGTGGCACGCCCTTGCATCAGCATCGGACGTGCGTGCCGAAGTCTTTGCGGGCCGTCGCTCGGAGGGACCAGGGCCAGCCGCAGTCCTGGGAGCCTCTCGGCTCTACGGTGTTGCCCGTCGCTGCCCGCCGGTGGGTTTCTGACCGCAACAAAAAGACATATTGTAAACATTATAAGACTCTACACCGTCTTCCTTGTTGTTCAAAATCTTTACTAGAAATTATCTAGACTTTAGAGAGACCAAATATGCAAACCAAATTTTAGCAAGCTCTATGTGTTTCTTCATTAATGGGTGCAAAGTATATGATGCAAGAGCTTAAACATGAGCACAACAATTGCCAAGTATCAAATTATTCAAGACATTTTACCAATTACTACATGTAGCATTTTCCGTTTCCAACCATATAACAATTAACGAAGCAGTTTCAACCTTCGCCATGAACATTAAAAGCTAAGAACACATGTGTTCATATGAACCGACGGAGCGTGTCTCTCTCCCACACAAGGATTTATTCAAACAAAAACAAAAACAAAAACAAACAGACGCTCCAAGTAAAGTACATAAGATGTGACCGAATAAAAATATAGTTTCAAGGGAGGAACTCGATAAATTTGTCGATGAAGAAGGGGATGCCTTGGGCATCCCCAAGCTTAGATGCTTGGGTCTTCTTGAAATATGCAGGGATGAACCACCGGGGCATCCCCAAGCTTAGACTTTTCACTCTTCTTGATCATAGTATATCATCCTCCTCTCTTGACCCTTGAAAACTTCCTCCACACCAAACTCGAAACAAACTCATTAGAGGGTTAGTGCATAATAAAAATTCACATGTTCAGAGGTGACACAATCATTCTTAACACTTCGGACATTGCCCAAAGCTACCTGGAAGTCAATGGAACAAAGAAATCCATCCAACACAAGCAAAAGAGGCAATGCGAAATAAAAGGCAGAATCTGTCAAAACGAACGATCCGTAAAGACGAATTTTAAAGTGGCACCAGACTTGCTCAGATGAAAATGCTCAAATTGGATGAAAGTTGCGTACATATCGGTGGATCACTCACGTAAATTGGCATAATTTTCTGAGTTACCTACAGAGAATTAGGCCCAGATTCGTGACAGCAAGAAATCTGTTTCTGCGCAGTAATCCAAATCTAGTATGAACCTTACTATCAAAGACTTTACTTGGCACAACAATGCAACAAAACTAAGATAAGGAGAGGTTGCTACAGTAGTAACAACTTCCAAGACACAAATATAACACAAAGGTACTGTAGCAAAATAAACACATGGGTTATCTCCCAAGAAGTTCTTTCTTTATAGCCATTAAGATGGGCTTACCAGTTTTAATGATGCACTCGCAAGAAATAGTAGTTGAAGCAGAAGAGATCATCAAGAGGCAAATTCAAAACAAATTAAGTCTAACATGCTTCCTATGCATAGGAATCTTGTAAATAAACAAGTTCATGAAGAGCAAAGTAACAAGCATAGGAAGATAAAACCAGTGTAGCTTCAAAAATTTCAGCACATACAGAGGTTTTTTAGTAACATGAAAATTTCTACAACCATATTTTCCTCTCTCATAATAATTTTCAGAGGCATCATGAACAAACTCAACAATATAAGTATCACATAAAGCATTCTTATTCACATGCATAAAAGTATCATTACTCTCCACATAAGCATAATCAATTTTATTGGTAATAGTGGGAGCAAATTCAACAAAGTAGCTATCATTATTATTCTCATCATCAAATATAGGAGGCATATTGTAATCATAATCAAATTTATCCTCCATAACAGGCGGTACTAAAAGACCAATATCATCATCATAAATAGGAGGCAAAGTATCATCAAAGTAAAGTTTCTCATCAATGCTTGGGGGACTAAAAATATCATGCTCATCAAAGCCAGCTTCCCCAAGCTTAGAATTTTCCGTATCATTAGCAACAATGGTGTTCAAAGCGTTCATACTAATATGTTCCATAGGTTTTTTAATTTTCGCATCAAACCATCCATGTCTTAAATCAGGAAATAGAATAAGAAGCTCATTGTTGTCCATTATGCCAAACTAGTGTAAACAAGAAACAAAAAGATGCAATTGCAGGATCTAAAGGAAATAGCTTCGAGCACACACACAACGGCAACAGAAAAGTACTTTACCTGGGACCGGAGTATGAGTGCCTTTTACCTTTCCTCCCCGGCAACGGCGCCAGAAAAGTAGCTTCGTTGCCGGGATCCGGTGTGTGAGTGCCGTTTACCTTTCCTCCCCGGCAACGTCGCCAGAAAAGTGCTTGATGTCTACGGGTGCTTCTATTCTTGTAGATAGTGTTGGGCCTCCAAGAGCAGAGGTTTGTAGAACAGCAGCAAGTTTCCCTTAAGTGGATCACCCAAGGTTTATCGAACTCAGGGAGGAAGAGGTCAAAGATATCCCTCTCATGCAACCCTGCAATCACAAAGCAAGAAGTCTCTTGTGTCCCCAACACACCTAATAGGTGCACTAGTTCGGCGAAGAGATAGTGAAATACAAGTGGTATGAATGAATATGAGCAGTAGTAACGGTGCCAGAAAAGTGCTTGCTGGCGTGCGATTGATGGTAGTAATATTGCAGGAAGTAAAGATGCAGTAAAACAGTAAACAACCGATGATTGCAGTATTTGGAAACAAGGCCTAGGGATCATACTTTCACTAGTGGACACTCTCAACATTGATCACATAACAGAATAAATAGATAGATGCTAGACTCTACACCCTCTTGTTGGATGATGAACACCACTAACTGTGTAGGATACACGAACCCTCAATGCCGGAGTTAACAAGCTCCACAATATTCAATTTTCATATTTAAATAACCTTAGAGTGCATAACAGATCAACATAACCAAACCAAGTACTAACATAGCATGCACACTGTCACCTTCACACTACGAAAGGAGGAATAGATCACATCAATACTATCATAGCAATAGTTAACTTCATAATCTACAAGAGATCACAATCATAGCCTACGCCAAGTACTACACGATGCACACACTGTCACCATTACACCGTGCAGGAGGAATAAACTACTTTAATAACATCACTAGAGTAGCACATAGATAAATTGTGATACAAAACACATTGCAATCATAAAGAGATATAAATAAGCACTTCACTATGCCATTCATAACAGCGAATAAGTATTCTGTGAAATATAGCCTAAGAGACCCACACGGTGCACACATCGTCACCTTTACACACGTGGGACAAGGAGTCTCCGGAGATCACATAAGTAAAATCCACTTGACTAGCATAATGACATCTAGATTACAAGCATCATCATATGAATCTCAATCATGTAAGGTAGCTCATGAGATTATTGTATTGAAGTACATAGGAGAGAGATTAACCACATAGCTACCGGTACAGCCCCGAGCCTCGATGGAGAACTACTCCCTCCTCATGGGAGACAGCAGCGTTGATGAAGATGGCGGTGGTGTTGATGGAGAAGCCTTCCGGGGGCACTTCCCCGTCCCGGCGGCGTGCCGGAACAGAGACTCCTGTCCCCCAGATCTTGGCTTCGCGATGGCGGAGGCTCTGGAAGGTTTTCTCTGGTTTCGTCGAACGTGGTAGGGTTTTCGCGACGGAGACTTTAAGTAGGCGGAAGGGCAAGGTTGGTGGTGTCACGAGGGACCCACACAACAGGGCGGCGCGGGCCCTAGCCTGGCCGCGCTGCCTTACGGTGGCGCCACCTCGTGGCCCCACTTCGTATCTCCTCCGGTCTTCTGGAAGCTTCGTGTGAAAATAGGACCCTGGGCGTTGATTTCGTCCAATTCCGAGAATATTTCCTTACTAGGATTTCTGAAACCAAAAACAGCAAGAAAACGAGAACCGGCACTTCGGCATCTCGTCAATAGGTTAGTTCCGGAAAACGCATAAATATGACATATAATGTGTATAAAACATGTAGAATATCATCAATAATGTGGCATGGAACATAAGAAATTATCGATACGTCGGAGACGTATCAAAGAGCTACAGGCATTTGAAGGCCCTGTACCTAAGAGGTTATATCAATGGGCAGCCTGTCAGCAAGATGTTGGTCGACACGGGAGCGGCAGTCAATATAATTCCATACTCCATGCTACGGTGTTTGGGACGCTCTAACGCAGATCTGATCAAGACCAACGTCACACTAAGCGATTTCAACGGCCAAGCATCAGAAGCGCAGGGTGTGCTGAACGTGGATCTAACCGTAGGCCAAAAAACCATCCCTACGTCGTTCTTCATCGTCGACAGCAAAAGCACCTACGCTGTCCTGCTGTTATCACCAGAATTTGACCAAGTCAGAGGTGGGCCGCGATCAAGATGGGTTTGAAGAAATATATATAGAAGGAATACGTGGATCGGCCTTTTATACCAAGTTGGGCTTAATTGCCCGTTTATCTGTAACATATTAGATCGTATCTTAGTTTAGAAGTTAGAATCTTACTCGTGCACGGTTTGGTGCACGCCCACATTAGAAAGTCCGCTGGACTATAAATATGTACCTAGGGTTTATGGAATAAACAACCAACGTTCAACCACAAACAAATCTCGGCGCATCGCCAACTCCTTCGTCTCGAGGGTTTCTACCGGTAGCGTCATGCTGCCTAGATCGCATCTTGCGATCTAGGCAGCACAAGCCTGCCTACGTTGTTCATGCGTTGCTCGTACTGAAGCCTTTTTGATGGCGAGCAACGTAGTTATCTTAGACATGTTAGGGTTAGCATTGTTCTTCATATTACATGCTTTCGTAGTGCAACCCTTGCATGTCTAGCCGCCCTTACACCTATCTTAGGTGTAGGGGCGGCACCCCGCTTGATCATAGTTTAGTAGATCTGATCCGTTACGATTGCTCCTTGTTCTACAAGGATTAGTTTAATATCTGCAATAGTTAGGCCTTACAAGGGGTCGGAGGATCCAGCGGCGTGTAGGGTGGCATTTGCTAGTCCTAGAACGGATGTTCCGGGGATCAACCTCGTGTTGGTTTTTAGGCCCTGTCTAGGATCGGCTTACGATCACCGTGCGCGAGCGCGAGGCCCAATCCTGAGTAGGATGATCCGATTATGCGGTGAAAACCCTAAATCGTCGTAGATCTCATTAGCTTTACCTTGATCAAGCAGGACCACCATATATTCGGACACCTCGTCTGAATCATGGGTGGATCGGCTCTTTGAGGATCACCAGAGGATCAAGATGCTACAGGATGAGATCGTGGTGATACTATGCGAGCTCGAGATTTACTTCCCGCCCGCATTCTATGATATATGCGTCCATCTCCTTCTCCATGTTGTTTATGACATCAGGCAGCTCGGCCTGATGACATGATATCGTTTGAAAGGCAGAACGGTGTCTTGAAAGGATACGTTCGCAACAGGGCCCATCCAGACGTAAGAATGGACAAGGGCTTTCTAACCTACAAGTGCATCTTCTTCTGCCATAATTATCTAAGCACCGAGGACGACCAGGATGTTGGCTTGCCCACCAGGATGCACCTCGGCAGGATCGATGGAGTCGGTCACCGCGAGGGCTACCGCTCAGTCCATGTTGGCATTAATAATCGATGCGACAACTTTTAAAGGGTCACCGGGTCGCGCTACAACACTTAAAGTTGATCGAACCTTTGATGGAAGAGCACAAAAGCGTAATCGAGCAGAATTACATCGATATGGGCCGTCCGAGGAAGATGGGAGACGTAACCAAAGAGCACAACTCCAGCTTCACACGTTGGTTCAAGCAAAGTCAATTGCTTCAAGTACAGAGCAAAAGGCCTTCTACGGAAGATGAAAAACTCATGTACACCTTATCACAGGGCCCCGGGAAGAACGTAAGGACCTATCAGGACTATGACATCAACAACTACAGATTATACACCGAGGAAAAGGACATGAATAGAGAAAACCAAAACTCAGGAGTAACTATGCTATCATACGGCGATGACGAGACTAATGTCAAGGAAAGATTCTCCAGAAGGATCGAGGAGATATGGGAGCTCAACTACTTTGGAGACACGGTGCCAATGTTCTGTGTGAGATGGGCCAACAAGGTCAAAAAGAAGGCCGATATTTCACCACCAAGGTTATACCCGATACCAAATCAAAGAACGCATCCACGAAAAATGAGCCATGGGTACTCGGTAGCCAAGTTGACCAATGATTCTTCATCACCGACCTGTCAAGGCCTAGCCATGTTGTCGTGAGGAGGGGCAAGAGGAGCATCATCGGAATGCAAGGAGACACCAACGAGAAAGACTTGGACAAGAACTGTGATATGAAGATCGAGGAAGAATTCAACAAGCACTTCGACATGCCTACTACTAGTGAAGTAAGAAGGAGGACCTCCCTACCTACTAAAGGTTGTCCGTTCACGCGAAAAAATCTCAAGGTGGTCGGCATAAAGTATTCAACTGCCAACAAGAAAGGCATGAAGATTGTGAAGAGACGCTAGAGCTCGGAGGCGGGATGAAGAAGATTTTTTTTGTGTGTATGCACATGTGTGTGTGCGCCAAGTACACGTGTGTGAGAGACAACTAACGTATGCGGTTGATGTGTGTGCATGCATGCATGTGCGAGGGTTTTTTAAATTGTTTATATTAACATAATTCAAGTGTGTGCATGTGTCAAAAAAATAAGTTGTCTACATAACTTCAATTTATTTGTTAAGAATAAATTGTCTAGAAATGTATTAATAATATTAGATGTAGTGATTCAGAAAAAATCTAAGTCAAAAAATTCTGTGGCGCATTTGGTTGTAGGTGCGCCACAAAATTTTCACAATTCTGGGGCGCATGTCCCAGTTGGTGCGCCATAGAATTTGGGAATTATGTGGCGCATGTCGAGTTAGGTGCGCCACATAATTTTTTGACTTAGTGAAATGAGCGGTTCGGCCCTTTCTTCCCCATCTTCCCCAATTCTCGACATCGCCACTCCCGAGTTGCGCTCGCTCGAACCCTAGCCGTTGCGCTCGCCACCGCCGCCTAGCGCCGCCGCCGCCTACCGAGGAGGAGGAGGAGGAGGATGCCCTGCCACCACCGCCGAGGAGGCCGCCCCGCCACGGCCTACCATTCGAGCAGACGAGGAGGAGGACACCCCGCCGTCGAGGAAGAGGAGGAGGAGGATGCCCCGTCACCGCACGCTACTGCTTCCTCGACCCGGCCGTCGATGAGAGCGCCTCCTTTCCCCCTCCCCACTCCCATGTCCTCTGATTCTACTACAAATGATGCTTATAAATTGCTACTAAAATTTGATGCTTAGCAAATTGCTACTAAAATTTGATTAGCTACTGAACATTGCTAGTGAATATTTTAAAAATGAACATTGCTAATTTAATTAACTACATAAGTTAATCAGCTACTGAACATTGCTAATGGATTTTATACAAGCTACTGACTTATTAAAAATTGAAGTCATTAGCTATTGCCTTTTTAAAAACTGAAGTCATTAGCTACCACCTTTTTAACTTGAACAAGAAACTGCATTTTAAAATGAACAAATGATCTCTAAAATCTATATAATGCTACTGAACATTGCTGCTGCATTTTAAAATGAACATTGCTACTGAACATTGCTAATGAAAATTGCTAATTTGATTAGCTACATAAGTCAACTAGCTACTGAACGTTGCTAATGGATTTTATACAAGGTACTACATTTTTATAAATTTCTAAATAATATTACAAAAGCTAATACATAAGTCATTAGCTACTGCCTTTTTAAATTGAAGCCATTAGCTACTGCCTTTCTAAAAATTGAAGTCATTAGCTACTGCCTTTTTAAAATTTGAAGTCATTGGCTAGTTCCTTTTTAAATTGAACAAGCAACTGCATTTTAAAATGAACAAATGATCTCTGATATCTATATAATGCTCTCTGAAAATGATCTCTGAATTTATATAATGCTCTTTGAATTTATAAAAAAAATTGAAGTCATTAGCGACTGCTTTTCTAATGTATATTTATCAAGTAATAGCATTTTCATTTGAAGTCACTAGCATTTCCATATGATGCTCAAGCTGCTGCTATATGATGCTCCCTGAAATTTTTTGTTGTATGATGCTCACTAGCATGTGGTTGTTGTTGCTGCTATGTTGTTTGTTACTGCTGCTGCCATGTGGTTGCTACCATGTGGTTGATGATGCTACTATGCTGTTTGTGGTTGATTGTATCTATATTTTCGGGAGAATCATATGGATGGATATGGATATGGTGAACATTTTCTGGAGAATGATATGGATGGATATGGATATGGTGAACATTTTCTCGAGAATAATATGGATGGATATGGATATGGTGAACATTTTCTGGAGAATATATGGTGCTGGATATGTTTCTGGATGGCTATTTTTGTAGGGATTTCACTGAGTTCCCCATTTCTCCCGAAGTGTTGATTCACTTCCGTTTCGGTTGAGAAATGGGCACTCCTATGTAGAAAAATTAGCAAAGGTCATGCCGAAATTCTAAAATTTTGGTTGACTTTTGTACTAACTTTTTTCCGCTTTTATGTACTGCAAATAAACATGTCGGGAACTTGTAATCCCATGAGCGTCGAGGAACAAGCCAGAGAGGGCAACAAGGAGTTCTGGAAGGAGTACGAGGAAGAGTGTCAGGAGGCCGCCGCCGAAACCGGTGACGAGGAAGAGGGACAGGAGGCCGCCGCCGAAACCGGCGATGAGGAAGAGGGCTGGGCCGCCGCCGCCAAGACCGACTACTTTGAGGAGGGTGATGAGACCACTGATGGCCACACCGACCGCACGGATGGTGATAGCGGCGGCAAACGTGAGGAGGCTCAGAAGAAGAGGAAGGCGAAGAAGCCAAGGAAGGATCGGAAGCCGCGAGTGCTCGCCAACGTCACAGATGCTTTCACTAAGGTATCTGAAAGTGGCCTACCATTGGAGCCTTCAGAGTTTGCCAAAGGGTACATCATGCAACTAGGGTGCATCATCCGAAAAAGCATGTCGATCAACACGAAGGACATCAAAAGCGATGCCAACGAGGCTTTGGTCGAAACCCTCCTCCAGAAGCTTCACCAACGATACACGTTCCCGGATCCGTTCAATAAAAAGGTGCACAATTTATCCCTCACAAAGATGAGCACCGCCTTGAGCAGCTGGAGATCCCGGGTGAAGAGGAAGACTGAGGCTGGTGATAGCTGGGAGAAGATAAGTAGCAAAGAGTCGACGCTCTCGAAAGAAGACTTCGGTGCATTCAAGTCGTCCTTAAACACTGAGGAGGCTCAAAAATGGACCGCCTGGGGGAGGCAGACGCAGGACCTGAAGAAAGGAGAGGAGGACGATGGCTAAGGATAAATCCAAGGTTCAAGAGCTGAAGAAGAAGGTGGAGTCACTAGAGAAGAAATTGGACACCACCATGGCCGAAAAGCAAGTGGACAACACCGTGCTGGAGAATTTAGTGGACGAGAGGCTCCGGCAGATCATCCCCCATTGGTTGATGGACGGGTTAGCTGCTTGAAATGCGGCATGTCAAAAGGGGACGATACAAGTGCCTAGCTTCACTGACAGCAACTCAAGCCTAAGCCAGCACGTGTCGCCGGAACTGGTGACCCCGCAGCGGCTGGAGAATGATAGCCGAGATCGACGCCATCAAGAAGGTAACTAATTAGTTAGTCCTCCGTGCCATCTTCTTTAATTATATATTCCTATCGTGACTGCCATCTCAATATGCCCAACATGCCTCTGACTCAGGACGAACCTTGCATACTCCTGCATAGAGTGGAGCCTGATAGCGAGTTGATGGAAGTTGCTACCGGCACTGTCATACAACCGCAGAGCTGCAATATGCACCATGTTAAAATGGACCAAAATGTGATGAAGGTCAAGTTGGCTTTGGTAGTGCGAAAGTATCGCGACATCGCCCCATTTCAACCTCTGGGATCAGACGAGGAGGACAAGATGGTCCTTGGAGATTGCACCTCATGGATTATGAAATGGCCGAAGAACCATATTCGTCTTGGGGGTCTTCTGGATGTCAGGCGCACCATCGGCGCCACCTCCCCTATCGTCTTGGCCAAGATCGCCTTGCCCCCAACCATCGCCACCACCCGGAAGGAACCGGCGGTCGTTGCCACCACCTAGAAGGAACCGGCAGTCGTCACCACCACCACACGCTACCAAATACAAGGCAGTTGTACGCCCTGCGCCAGCATCGCAACCACCACCACCTAAGGACGTGCACATGGCGCCACTTGATGGTAACTATGTCGATGATGATGACAATGTCGACATCGATGCCTACATCAACATTGGCGCCTGCAGCAAAGATATGTACATGACTCCTATGGATGAGGAAGCCTTCCACAGTCATGGCGATCAAATTGGTCGTCCCACTACAGTCATGCAGCGCCTGACCTTCCATGGTTTTTCTCAGCAAGACACTCCTCCGGAGGCCGGCGATAGAGCTCTAGTCAAACCGGCTACCATTTTCATCCCTAACACACTGCATAAGACGGTCGTCGGGGAGAACTTAGAAGCACCCCGAGCAACCCCAGCACCCTAAGCAACACCAGCACCACCTGCATCCCAGCATATTAGATGAACAAGCAAATGAAGAGAACTAAAAAGGGCACCTCTGCGAGTCAGCCTCTTCCTAATAAGAGGATCCAGCCGACGACGTCGTACCACCGAGACCGGATGGCTTGGCCCGAGTTCATGAAGCTGGTAAACCGATACTGCCTCCGGACATGACAGCTCGCAACTGGAGCAATGCTCCCTTTGCAGTCAAGTACTGAATGTCTAGAGGGCATACTTCTTAAAGACACGTGTCCAAATTACCCCCTGTTCATAGTCAAGGTGCCAGAGGACCCGGACTTCATCCATGAAGACCCCGCGGATATCTTCTTCATAGCGTTCGAGAACGTCTTCAATCTGTTTCACTGGAGACGGCTGGACTATAATTTGGTCCGCCTATACGCGCTCAATCTTTATATGAAGATCAAAAGAGAGATACCCCCAACGTCGCGGTAGTGGATCCCTACTACATGCGCGATAGCCAGCAGGTGCAAGGATCAAGGACACGGACCAAGGCAGCGGCGTACCTCCAGAGCGTCATGCTGAGAAACAAAGAGAAGAACACCCTTCTTGTGCATGTCTTTCCAATAGTAAGTACACATCCGCTCGCGGCCGTCGGAATTTATTCTTTCTTATAGATTTATTCCATTCATGATCCTTTCCAACATTCCATTTCAATTGCATGTGTTGAGCAAGGACAAATTCTGCACACTCATCGAATACGACGACGAGGAAAGACTACACCAGAATAAAGGGTGTTCTCGATGAGGCTATCCATGGCTACTCCCAAAATGGAGGCACCTTCAACAAGAAGGGGGAATGTATCAGGCCGGGCACTGGCAAACACGGGTTCAAGCACGTGAACAAGTTCCCTTGCATCAAGCAGCCAGCTGGGAGGTGTTATGGAGGAGATGGATGGGGTGATCGAGCTGCGGCCGAGGACCAGCTGGGGCCGACGACGATGTGTCGTCGTCGGTTCCATGGATGCGCATTGTGGCGGTGTTGGGAGGAGCTATTATAGGACGAGTGGCGCTTCAGAGAGGCGTGCGGGAAGAATGGACAGGAGACGGCGGGGGATGAGGGGTTCGAGTGACCCCCCGCTGCCTCGGGACGAGTTGCCACCTTGCGGAAGTGTTTTCGGGCGACTCCCAGCCCGGCAGGGCTGAGATCCCCTTTTCATATGAGGTGAGCAGTGCCTAGTTCACCCGATCCAACCTACAAACAACAAAATCTGTAAAAATATAGGATGATGTGGGAGAATCTGTGTCCAACCAGTCTACCAAACACACCCATAGTGGGAGAAGGATCATGCATATTTCTTCCATTTTTTCTTTTCAAATTTTCAAGCAATAGTTTACACATTTCAAAGATTGCTCGGTGTTGAGCATGTTCTTAATAATACATCAGATATTTGAAAAGAGATATATATATATAGATGCAATGTTTTGTTAAAGATATTTTGTCCATGCATGTGTGTAGATTAAGAGAACAAGGATACAATGGTGCCAAGAAATGTGTGGAGAGATACATGGTTTAAACACTTAATCGTATGATACAACACTATATCTTATCAAAATGTGGCTCTATTTTGTATGTTTTTGTTATATATTGTCTTTTGCACTTGTAGTTGATGAGAATATGCAAATTGAATTGGTTTGTACCTTTTTCGCTGAATACACTTGCTTTTCTGTCAAAACAAAATTCGAAACTTATTTTTCCGACCCGACTCAGTTCAATTCCTAGTTCCGCCGCGCCGTTGCACATAGCTACATGATGTCATCGAATCTCATGCAATAAATTTATGATTGGCATGAATCTCAAAGCAAATCTGGCGGATTGGAGATATTTTCGTGGTTTCATCCCCGCTTGCAACCGAGAAAAAAATCTTTACGAAAAATCCCAACTGTCCACCTCGGCTCCTCCTACTTTGCGGCCATGTCGACGCCAGCCCTTCAAAGTTTGACCCACCCTTAAAAACTGATGTCAAAGTGTTGCTAGACGAAACGACACGCCCAAGATTGGGACATAGATTTGGTGCATATGAGCACCAGTGATCTCATTATTTAAATATTCTAAAAATCATTTATATATTTTAAAAAATCTAAAAAGAAATCATGATATAGCTAGAAATATCTCTCACAACCGTGCAAATTTGGAATTGAAAATAGTGTGTATTTTGGGCTACACAATTTTTTTGTAGATCTGAGCATAGTGATTTCAAATCTCTAAAATAATATAGACTTAGTCATTTTTGTGCAACTCCGAATAAAAAGCATTTGAAATTAAGATTTTGCACGCTAGTGAAATATATCATTAGTTACTTTCATAATTTTGTTGCATATTTTTTTTGAAACTTGTAAATATAAATTTTTGAATTTTGTCATATGGCGAGAGCACTGGTGCTCTCGAGTCAAAATGACTTTTCACCAGAATTCGTAGTTTTTAGGAAAAATAGCAAAATCAAAATAGGTATTCGCGCATGCTTCCCTAAACGCATGCTTTTTTTCCGGCCACATCGCACGCCCGTAGTTAGGGCAATTTAGTCCATCTACTCCAAATTTTACCTATTCCTAAGCTGCCCAGAACACAAGTAAAGGTAAACCGGAGCTATTTGCATACTCATGCGACCGCTTCCCTTCTTGTGGAACAACAGACGTCTCCAGTCCACTCGCCGTCAGCTAGGATGAACAACACTCATCCTTCAGTCGGTGCGGCGGGTGGAGAGGTTATGAATGTCAAAGCGCTCCAGGAAGAATTTGCTGAAATCCGGCGGCAACTAAATGCCGCCCGGCAGCATCATCCGCTCCCTTTCCTGCCTCTGCCACGCTTGGTGATTAAACCATCTTCGGCAGCGGTGGCGGCAGCGGCTTCGAGACCTCCGTCTGATGCGGAGCCGGGATGTGCATCGCTGCCTGCTTCGATTGCGTCGGTGGCGGTGGCGGGATTCTCATCGTGTCCGATCAATGTACTGGAATCTCCACCCTCGCCAGCTGCTTGGATTGCGTCGGAGGCGGCTGCGGAGGGATCCTCATCGGCGCTTGATTCCAAGGCGCTAGAGGCGGCGGCTGCTACTTCGAAGGCGTTGAATGCGGTTGCTTCGATGGTGTTTGAGGCGGAGGCGGCGGAGGCGGCAGCCGCGGGATCCTCATCGGCGCCTGCATCGAAGGCGAAGGCGCCATCCTCGTCGGCGCCTGCTTCCAAGGCCGCGGGTTCCTCGTTGGCCCCTGCTTCCAAGGCAGTGGCGGCATCATGGTCGGTGCCTGCTTGCAAGGCGCTGGATGCAAGTAGATTCTCATCGGCGCCTGCTTCAATGGCGTCGGGGAGGCGGCGGGATACTCATCGGCGGCTGCTTCGGAGGTGTTGGAGTCGGCAGCGGTGGGACCCTCATGGGCGTCTGCTTGGAAGTTGGTGGAGGCGTCGGCGGGATTCTCATTGGCGTCTGCTTGGATGGCGGTGGAGGCGTCGGTGGGATCCTCGTCGGCTGGTGCGCTGTTGCTTAGGCGCCCGTCCCCTCTTGTTACTCGGTCGTCTGCACTAATCCCTTGTGCGGCGGCGTTGAGGTCATCAGCACCGGCTGCTAGTGCCGCGGGCGAGCTCGGGTTGCGTGCCGTTGGCTCTCCAAAAGAAGTAGAGAGGAGCCCGCGTGCATCCGAAAAGGAAGGCCAGGAAGAAGAAAGGACCCCCGGTGGCCTTCGTCGGTGCCGCCAGGTTCATCCGTCCGACCCATTGACCACTCTGTAAGTCGTGCCTCCCCCTGCTGCAGTTAATTCGGTTAATCTGAAGGAATATTGTTTTACGAACGCAAATCCCACACACGTGCATGTAGTTAGATTTTGAAAATGTGTCATGCGTGTGTTAATGAACTGTTAAGATAATTAGTGATTGATGTTGATGATTTTTTAATATGTTAATTAACTGTTTAGTTAGTCACTAGATTCAGGGAGTACTAAAACGGTGTCTAGATACATTTAAATTTGGGTGTGAGTATTTATCAGTCAACTGAGAACTAACTTCTTTCTCAGTGAGATGATGTCATCCAATTTCAGTTGCAACTGATGACTAGCTCGCATCAGGATGCAAATCAAATGGTGTAGGATTTAACTTAGCTCGAAGTTAGTTCTCATCTAGCTAAGAACTAGCAAATCCCTTAAATTTAGATATACTTTGACATCTATTTATGGTCAGAGGTGGTTGCAGAGAAACTTGGTTAAATTTGATTCGTGATAATTGGAAGCACATTTGGGGTGTGTTCGGTTCCAGAACCAAGTGTAATGGAACGGAACCGTTCCGCACCTAAAGCTAATTCTTGTGTTCGATTGTGGAATGGAACGGAACCGAGTGGTTCCTCAAAAGGGAATATTCTCCCCATATGCGAAATGCAGCCATTCCACCGAATTGGTGGAATGTGGTGGAACGGAAGTTTTTTGGAAAAGTCAAAGCAAGTAAAGTTTGACCAAAATTTTAGAATAATCTATCAATAAATATGATATTTTCTTGATAGCACATGAAAATATATTTCATTATCTATCTAATAGTATTAATATTGTATTTCACATATTAATGATTTTTTATAAACACTTAGTCAAACTTAACATACTTTGACTTTGTGAATAAATATAGGCCTTAAGCCTTTTGGGATGGAGGTAGTATTAATTAAAAAGCACTTCACTAATCCAAACGAACAGCGGGGATGGAACCATTCCATTCCATCCCACGCCGTTCCAGAACCGACACCCTTGGTGCACAAGCGCACCGGTGCTCCCAGTTTTCAAAATATTTAAAAATCGTGTATTTTTGTTTCAAAAAGTCGTCATATTTATTTTATGAATACATACACATGTCCTGAATACTTGTGTGAAGTTTCGGTAGAAATTGCATTGTATTTTGAGCTACATGAAAGAACAAATTTGTGGCTACTTATAGGATTTGATATTTGTCAGAACCTTGTCTTTTTTTGTATAGCTCAAAATACAACATAATTTTCCCCAAAATTCCTAGTGTACATTCGGAATGTATGTATGTGGCCATTTAATTTCAATTTTTTTTGAAATCCAAAACGTATGGTTTTTGAAAACCAGGAGCACTGGTGCTCATGTTAATAAAAATTGGGTAAATTTGATTGTGCATTTTGCTGCTCAGTCAATTTAGATGTTGTACTTTCCTGTTTTAGCTAATTTTGAAAATGCAGTGTCGTGTTAATGTATTAAAATTTTGATAATTCCTGCACTATACACATTTTTGTATCTCGCTGGGTTCTGGGACAAAGCAGTGCCGAAGCTGGAGAAGGACTCCTAATACAATTGTGATGGACTTCCGCAAGTTGGATACGAGGATTCTCTCCAGTTTCCTCTGAGTTGGAATATGCCGAAGCTGCCTGGAAGGAGAGAAGTGGCCATTGCGAGGGCAGCAGCTAATAAGTTGGCCCTGGATGATGTGTACAGCCCGCCTTCCCACGCTACCAAGGTCGGCCACCGTGCCTACATAAAGCGTCCTAAGCGCTGGTGTGTCCAGTTGGAACTAGATGACTTGTATATGCTCATCATCCCAGAGGAGTTTAGGATGTACGTTAGCGGGCGCACCTACCCCCAGGTAGTGGCAATCCATTATAGAGCAGAATGCATATGGAATGTGCATGCCCATGCCTACAACAAGAAGACAGAACTTTCGTCCAGAAGCCGTCGCGTGAACTTTCGTCCATTCAACCAGTCGTCCTCGACAATGGGTGGTATGGCCTTGCTAATTTTCTTGGCTTGAAGGTGGGTGACTACGTGATGTTCAAGGTCATCCCAAAAGGGTTCAAGATGATAATGTACGACCGCATCACCTCCTGTGAGAGAGAGAGGTCTCCTGCAATGATCACCCCTAATTACCCAACAGTTCTAATTTAGCCTTTACTCGTTGGTCGGTCTTTTTTTGAACTTTTGGTGACGTTTGACGGGTGTGGGATAGTAGCTCTGTGCTAGCTATGTGATGCGTGCTGAACTGCTGCTCTGTCTTTTGTAGCCATTACTGATGATGTAAGTAAAAAATGCATGATAATATGATGCAGTGTCAGGCTAAGCTCTGCATTTTCTTTGACGTTAGCTCTACATATTTTCTTCTTTGCGTCTGCGGAAATGAGGTGGGTAAGATCACCAATTGCAAGAAGAGGTGACAACATCTCACGCCTTATAATATGATGCATATTTTCTTGTTTGCGTGTGTGGAAATGAGGTGGGTAACATCACCAGCTGCAAGAAGAGGTGACAACATCTCTCACACGCTCCACAACCTCCACAAGCCTTCTTCTGTTCCACTCACTCCTTGGAGTTCGAAACAACACATTATGCCAATGTCGAAAAGGAGCACGGGAAGCTCGTACTTGGAGGACGACCCGTACTACACCGCTCGGCGACGGCGCTTGGGGCCTCCGATTTGTAGCAGGGAGGGGCCGAGCGACTACACTCAAGGTCGTCAATGTACCTTCTACGGCAGGATGACACCGCGCCAGATCTCATGGAGTAACCCTAATCCTGGAAGGAGGTACGACTGCTGCTCCAGGCCAAAGGTAAATCACCATATATTAGGAGCTTTGAAATCCCCTTTTCTTGGTGTTTAATTTGCTCTGCTTCTTGTTCCATTGTGCTAGGGTGAAAAAAATGCATCTTTTTCCGGTGGTATGACGAGGAAGGTGAGGTGCTGAGCCCCTTCACGAAGCAACTCATCATTGACCTGCGTGATGCCGTCTGGGATAAGATGAGATTTCGTGCTTAGAGCTCGAACTGCTGCAGCAGAAGGGGAAGAAAGAAGGCAGTTGTATGAGAGTGATTTTAATGGTGTTGGTTTCAGTAGGTTTAGCAAAGTCTATTGGTATGATTACGTCTGCACGGTGAGCTCATCCGCGTGTCTTCGTCCTTGACTGGGCTAGCTATGTGTCTTTCCGCTATCTTTCTCCCCCTTCTCGCCTGAGAGTCGCCCCGTCCTCACTGGGCTGCTCTCCCCATTTCATCGGTCGGCCTCACCGGCCGAAGTGGACGGGTGAGCCGAGTACCGTCTACTCTAGATACTTCTCCGACGGGCTGTAGGTCTAGTTTTAGATCTCGCTGGGTTCTGGTTCTAAAATACAAGTATGTGGTTGCATTTTCTTTCTTTTGAGGAGCCTTGTATTTTGGAAAGTTGTAATGCAACATTAATGCTGATCTACATTAGTATAATCTTATTTTTATTGGATTATCAGGTTATACACTCTATATAGCGCAGTTCCATACAATAGTTATTTATCAATTGGAGACAATGAGTTTGAGGCCGGAGGAGGTTATTTGCTCGAGATGCAAATGGCCAGGATGTAGGAACAAAATCCGCTGTAAACACCAATTTGGAAATTGAGGTGGATGCATGTAGTTGCAAGTACACCTTATTTTACAAAGTGCTGCAGTACATTTACTGAAACATTTTCAGCTTCGCGTAATTAAACAAACAAATAATACACTCATTCAACATTGGTGCACCTATCATAAGTTTGAGACATGGACAGAATGCAAGTTATGCGATTACAGCACGATGATAATTTCTTGGTGGGAATCTATTCCTGATCACTATCTACATTCATTTCGCCATAACTACAATTTCCATTGTAGTACTCACCATTGGTAGTGCCGGAAAAAGGGAACACCTTTTTAGCATGCATAGATAGAACTAAAGTATCATCCTTGGTCCATCGACTTCTTGCAGGTGTGTTTTTCGAAGATCTGTTATTTTTTAGAGCAGTTTTCTCCTCCGGTGTGAGCTAGGCACATCTAAACAAAACCACAGACCTGTCACCATGGTACTGTAACATAATAATCTCTTTCAGGGTTCCATGGCAAGCAACCAGGTCTTCAGCTTCGCCATATGTGCTTGCTATCATGATTTCACCGTTCTGTCGCTTCTTATTCGCACCCCCAGCCATGCAAAATTGAACCCCATTCACTATACATGCTGAGAATTTCGTGATTCTGTGATCAGGACCACATGCCAACGCGAAGAGATCATCATCTACCAGATTGCCATTCTTAATCTTCAGTATCTGCCAAAACACAATCAAAGAAATATATCACCATCTGTTGATAAAACCTCTGTTCCAAGAGTTCTTACAACATGAGAATAAAAACTAACATAGCATCTGAACCATGATGCAAATCCTGTAGCCATCATTTTTTGAATGTCTGGCACCCCTCCTTGCTCCAACTCTTGTTTGAACATTCTGCCAAAATTGGAAAATAAGTCAATAGGTAGATAAGCATGTTCGAAGGTACGCAAGTAATAGATGTGAATAACATACTCTCTGTATTGCTCAACTTCATCACAGCTGTTCAATACAAACCACACTATTTCATCAATTTCACCTTTAAAATATCCATAATCGTATCCAGAAGTACAACTAACTCCATGCCCAAAAAGGTCTATACTTTTCCTCACACCATGCTTTATAGCATACAAACACTTCTCGGCTGGGAACATCCACCTATATTGGAGAGGAGCTTGGAGAATTGCCTCTTCTTCCATTAAATGTAGAGCTAACTCGATTATTGCTGCAATTTGGTCTTTTGGATGATTTGAAACACCATTCTTGTCACAATGAACAAAAGTAGCATATCCTCTTGTTGTACGCCCTGAATGATTACTCAGAGGTGTAAAAGCGTTAATGCAGTATAGATTATGTCCCTGATAGACAGTTGCAGTTTGTAGGTCTGCAAAAAACGCATCACACCGATCAGCATCATTGACAAGCACCTCGGCAGTATGTTCCATAACATCTGCAAGAAATTCCTCAGCATGATTCGCCCCTCCACTATCAGCATCATTGTCAGGCACGTCGAGAGGATGTTCAATGACATTAGCAGCAACTCCCTCTGTATGATTCTCCTCTCCATGATAAGCATCATTGTTGACAGGCACCTCGGCAGGATGCTCAATCGCATTTGCATCAAAGTCCTCTACATGATTCACCAATCGATGATCAGGATTATTGTCAGGCCACTCGACGGCATATTCAATACTTTTCGTATCAAATTCCAGTGCATGATTTACACTTCCATCATCAGGCACCACAGGATGTTCTATAACCCCTGCATCAAAGTCCTCTAAAATATTCACCGCTTCATGATTTTCAGGCAACTCGTTACCATGTACAATAACAACTGCATCAGAGGGCTCTCCGTGATGTACCCACCTCTGGTAAGTAGGATCCATGCCCCTTAGGAACAAGTGACACTGCACAGGATTTTGAGTACTACACTTGAGATTCAAACACTCCGTACATGGGCAGAGTATTTTATCATTCTCACAGAATCTATCTCGAACAAAGTTCATAAATCCAATCAGACCTTCCACATATTCTGTCGAAAAACGCGAACCATGCCTCACCCATGTTCTATCCATCAAGTGACACTGATCTGCACAGTATTCGGAGGCTACAAATTTCAGAAAATTGTCCAAAAAATACTTCCAGAGCGTCCTAAAATTGCACATTACACGGAGACAATTATTTTAGGATGGATGTACCAGTAATATATGGATGATACTTTTATAGATTTTTTCTATAAAGGGAATATATTAAAATTAGAAGATACCAATTACACCCAGCCTCTCCAACAATGCAACATCCTAATGGCAGTACGGATGCACCCAGCCAAAATAGAGAAAGAGGCCAGAGGCATACCGTGGCTGCAACCTGCCGGCCTGAAGAAGTGGTTATTCGGAGCAGGCTGGACGCTGGAGAATGTGGTGAGGTGCAAGCAATGGTGGACGACGGTGATGGATCCGCTCGGGTGCCGGCGGCGGCAATATACGAGACGGAGGGGAGACCCGCAGACGTCGTGGAGGAGTACGGCGAAGTTGTACGGGGCACAAGTGGCAATGGATCTACCTTGCGTCGCAGTGCTTGCTAGCTAATTGTGGGCGGCGCTGCAGGTCGCGCAACCCCGGCCGGCCCGCCTGAATTTGGTAATTCAAAAATTTGGGGGAAAGCCCTCCCGCCGAATACAGTTTGCAAGGCGCGAACACTGTTTTATTTTTTAGACAAGACCAAAGCCTACCGAGTCATTCTGAGAAGAACCTGAATCTAGCTGAATAGATATGGGTTGGGATATAACTTTCCAGGAATAGGCCTTGGGCCCATTATTCGGCTTCGAATATATTCTGGGCTCTTCTGTGTGTCCTGTTTCAACAAGAATAAATTGGAATTGGGCCGAGTAGTTTCCTCTACGTGTCTTGTTTCGACCTGAATGAATTGGTCTTGGGCCTCTAGTCAGCCAATCTGGCCCAAGGACACCACGACGCGTAGCTGACAGGTGGGACACATAGTGAATCCAGTAGGTCCCACGGCTGCATTTGGGTCCGACGGGGTTGGGACCAGGGACCCACCAAGCTCTGACATACATGCCCAACATGTTCTGACATATTGGGTCCACACTCTTACATGTTGGGCCCACCAAGCTCAGGCATGCTGGGACCCACTAGCCTCTGACATGCGGACCCCAAAGATCTCTAGCATGTCGGACCCACCAAAGCTGTCAAACATGGGTCCCACGAGGCTCTGACACGCGGCCCCACAGGTTTTATGTCATGCCGGTCCCACCAAAACTCTCAGCGATGGGTCCCAGCAGGATCTGACATGCGCCCCCCATAGATCTCTATCATGCCGGACCCACCAAAACTCTCAGAGAAGGGTCCCAGCAGGCTCTGACATGCGGCCCCCACAAATCTCTGGCATGTCGGACCCACGAAAACTCTCAGAGAAGGGTCCCAGCAGGCTCTGACCTGCGGGGCCATGCGTCCAGAATTGACGGCAGGCAGACACTTGTGCTGGCACGTGCGGAATTTTTTTTTGGCATGGCAACTGACATGTGGAACCCATGTTGGTGGTACTGACAGTTCTGGTCCACTTCGCATGCTGGGAGGCTGTCGGAACGGGCGGCCCCACGCAGGTGGGTCGTGTCAGCAGCTGACATGCGGGCCCGAGTGGTGCAGGCCAGGTACATGTGTGTAGACAGTGGTTGTACCCCCTTACAAATGTGGGTCCCAGTGTTGCAGTCCTTGGACTGTTGTGCGGGCAGACACAAAAGTACGTGAACAGGAGCATGCAGAGTGTGGGTCAGGTGTGTCCACCGGCCCAAAGCCCACTTGTTGTGACGCGCGCCCACTGCTGACTCAGCAGTTCGGGTCGCCAACCACTTGCGACGCTCATTTCTGCACAATCGCTGACGTTTAGACCTCGCCCGTCACTATTTTTTCGGGCCGAGCGGCCCAAATCTCCATCTGTGACACGAAAACGCCCTATCGTCATAGAAAAAGACAATCGCTGACGGATTTCCAAACCATAAGTATCATACCCTCATTGAAGACCCATATTTTACTAGTGCATTCCAGCCTAGACACAGCCTTTCCTGGACTACCTCATGGACCAGAAGAAGTTGCCGGAGGACGAAGTCCTCGCACGACTGGTCATCAGACGAGCAAGATCCTACACAATAGTGGATGGACAGCTCTATAAATGAAGCGCAAACGGGGTATTTGTAAAATGCGTCTCAAATCAAGACGGCATCGAAATCCTTAGAGAGATCCATGTAGGGGATTGCAGGCATCATGCCGCAACAAGATCCCTCGTTGCAAAAGATTTCCGGCAAGGATTTTACTGGTTAACAAAGATGCTGATAAAATCGTGAAAACCAGCCGAGGTTGCCAGTACTACGCTACTCAACCAAATGCTCCGGCTCAAGAGCTGAAGACCATCCCTATCACTTGGCCGTTCGCGGTCTGGGGGCTCGATATGGTCGGAAAATTAAAGAAATCATCTCCTGGCGGTTTTGAGTACCTTTTGGTCGCTATTGACAAGTTCAATAAGTGGATCGAGGCAAAGCCAGTGAGAAAAGCCGATGGTGCTACGGCACTGAAATTTGTTTGCAGCCTCGTGACGAGATTCGGCATCCCACACAGCATAATCACAGATAATTGCACGAACTTTGCACAAAGAGAACTGAAGGATTACTGCAATGTCGTAGGGATCCGGCTTGACCTTGCATTTGTGGCTCATCCACAATCTAATGGTCAGGTCGAACGAGCCAATGACCTTATACTATCCAGAATCAAACCTCGCCTCGAAGAACCGCTGCGACGTGCAGCCGGAGCTTGGGCTGAGGAGTTAGATTATGTTATGTTGAGTTTAAGTACTACCCCCAACAGATCAACTGGATTTACTCCGTTTTTCCTGGTATACGGATCCGAAGTTGTGCTCCCCTCCGACATCATCCACGATTCACCGCGAGTTTCCGCCTACAATGAAGAAATTGCTGACGAGGCTCGGCAGCTATCTGTGAACCTGATCGAAGAAGCTCCGACGCTACCATAGTCATCGAGTTCGGAACCGCTCATTTATGACAGGAGACTTGGTCCTCCGCCTTCGACAGGTGAAAGAGCATAAGTTGCAATCTCCATGGGAAGGACCCTTCATCATCAGTAAAGTGCTTCATAACGGATCTTACTACCTCGTCGATTTCCGGGAGCTAAAGGATAGACCTGCCAATTGGTACCGGAAATGCAAACGGGAGGATCTGAATGACATATACGATGAAACAGATCGTCTCTGGAATATAGCACAGCGACGTCCTTTCCACACTTAGCAATTTCCGCATTACATATCCTGTAATATCTATGATAAATGGTCAATGAAATAAAGCATATGGTTCACTCTTTGAGTCTTTTACCTCCTTTAGTTTTTCATTTTTGTATCGTGTATGTTTTCCGACTAAAACCGCAGAGCTGGATGTTTCCGCCTATGCGTGTATAAAAGTTGTGATTTTCAAAATCGTCCCTTAGGACGTGTGCTTAAGTTTTCTGGTGGACAAGTTATTCGTTGCGAACTCGCGGATTCCTGGTAGCGACTTCCGGCACCTCGGCTGGGGGCTTGTTTCCGCGGTTATTGACGGATCGCCATTGGGCTTCGTCGCCGCAGGCGAGCATTTCCGGCTAAAGGTCTTCTGGCTCGTGGAAGGTCAAGTGAGCAAGCCGGAAAACTTAGAAACTAGCACTTGCTATTTCAAACGAACGAAACATGCATTCATAAATTATAATGGAGTGCAGGATAAGTTTTTTCCGCCCACATGCAGTTGTTTCGTCCTAGCTACTTAAGAATATTTAAGTATTATTACAAACCCACTCCGGGGCCAAAATGATGCATCTCATTGTTTTTACGGGATTCACTCGGAGGATTGTCCTTCATCCTCCGAAGCATGATAAGCAGAACCCTCGCAAGAACCTTCACCGGAGTCTTCGCCCTCGCTGGAACGGTTTGCGCTGGACCCGGAGCCCTCTTCGATGTCTTCATCGTCCTCGGCGCCGGAAAAACCTTTCGAAACAACATGCTTGCTGTACCAAAACGAGTGATCAACTCGCCTGGAAAATAGCGTGTCGTACCCTTGGGTTTCCGCGAGCGAGGTCTTGATGTTGGTGCCCTTGGGAGCTCCACGCGGAACGGTCGCAAAACTCATGGCAGGAAAGTGCGCTTTGCACATCGCCAAGGTAATGGAGGCAACTCCGTGGGCTGAAGATTCTTGCCAGTCCTTGATGAGATCCGGCACCATTCGCATAAGCTTGGTCATTCGATCAATGAGCGTGGTGCTGGCTCTCTTCAAAGACAGAGATTTGGTGATGCCACGGCAAGCTTCAAAGAGATCGTTGATAGAATTCCGCGATTCTTCATACGCCTCAGTCCGGCCAAGGGAAGACTCCTTTGTCCATTCAAAGCCGAGACATGTTGTTTCATATAAGCAAAATGGCAGAGTCAGTTTTTTCCGCGTGTGAAGCGGGACGAGTAAAGTGAAGAAGCCAGAAGTTGTTTCATCTCTTCAATATTTTCCGCCTCCGCTTCGTACGCCTTTGCCTTTGACACTAGAGTCTTAATCCTCTGGTTGCTCTTTTTAAGCTTCTCGGCAAGTTCCGACATGGCATGTGCATGCTTCTCCTCGAGTTCCTTTTTCTCTTTGGTCTCTTTCTTGGAGGATTCCTTGAGGAACTTTTGGAGGGAGGCGTGCTCGGCCTTCAGCACTTCGAGCTCGGCGGAAATCTTATCGATGGAGGGGCACTTGGCAAGTTGTTCCGAAAGGCGGAAAGTGAAGAACAAAGTAACAATACAAAGTATTTGTTCACATAAAGAGTGCATTGAGAAGCTTGGGGGCAAAGTCGAAGTCCTTACCCTCGTGATTTTTCAAACGGGTTTCCAGAATCAAAATTGCCTTCTTGCTCTCTGCATCCCTTTGGTGCAGCCCCTCAGTCTCCGCCTTCTGCTCCAGCACTAGTACGCGCAGATCTTCGTGCAGCTTGCGGGTGTTCTCTGAAGCAAATGTAAAAAGGTTAGCTGAAAATTTAAAATCTAGGGGGCTGGACGCGAAGTTAAAAATCTTGTGCTGGAAATTTTTTAAGTTTCCGCTAAGATCTATTGAGGTTGATTCAGTTAAAGCATCAGTTCACACATATTACTCGGAAACGTCCAAACCAATGCTTTGGGGCTGGTGTTACCTGGCGCACGTTCTTGTGCTTAGCAAAGAAGATTTTGAGATTGCCCTCGAGCGTGGTTGATGGCGTGTACAGCACACGTCCGTTGGCAACCCCAAGAGGAAGGTATGATGCGCACAGTAGCAAGTTTTCCCTCAGAAAGAAACCAAGGTTTATCGAACCAGGAGGAGCTAAGAAGCACGTTGAAGGTTGATGGCGGCGGGATGTAGTGCGGCGCAACACCAGGGATTCCGGTGCCAACGTGGAACCTGCACAACACAACCAAAGTACTTTGCCCCAACGAAACGAGTGAGGTTGTCAATCTCACCGGCTTGCTATAACAAAGGATTAGATGTATAGTGTGGATGATGATTGTTTGCGAGAAAACGATAAAACAAGTATTGCAGTAGATTGTATTCGATGTAAAAGAATGGACCGGGGTCCACAGTTCACTAGAGGTGTCTCTCCCATAAGATAAATAGCATGTTGGGTGAACAAATTACAGTCGGGCAATCGTATTGTGAGATTTAATTGGGAATTACGACAAAGTACATAGACCGCTATCCAACATGCATCTATGCCTAAAAAGTCCACCTTCAGGTTATCATCCGAACCCCTTCCGGTATTAAGTTGCAAACAACAGACAATTGCATTAAGTATGGTGCGTAATGTAATCAATAACTACATCCTCGGACATAGCATCAATGTTTTATCCCTAGTGGCAACAACACATCCACAACCTTAGAACTTTCTCGTCACCGTCCCGCATTTAATGGAGGCATGAACCCACTATCGAGCATAAATACTCCCTCTTGGAGTTAAGAGTAAAAACTTGGCCGAGCCTCTACTAATAACGGAGAGCATGCAAGATCATAAACAACACATAGGTAATAGATTGATAATCAACATAACATAGTATTCTCTATCCATCGGATCCCGACAAACACAACATATAGAATTACGGATAGATGATCTTGATCATGTTAGGCAGCTCACAAGATCCGACAATGAAGCACATAAGGAGAAGACGACCATCTAGCTACCGCTATGGACCCATAGTCCAGGGGTGAACTACTCACTCATCACTCCGGAGGCGACCATGGCGGTGAAGAGTCCTCCGGGAGATGATTCCCCTCTCCGGCAGGGTGCCGGAGGCGATCTCCGGAATCCCCCGAGATGG
The DNA here is from genome assembly GCF_022539505.1 of Lolium rigidum. Classification (NCBI taxonomy): domain Eukaryota; kingdom Viridiplantae; phylum Streptophyta; class Magnoliopsida; order Poales; family Poaceae; genus Lolium; species Lolium rigidum. The sequence goes on along the minus strand of NC_061508.1, from coordinate 106,537,839 downwards.
GATTGGCGGCGGCGGCGTCTCGCAAGGTTTTCCGTATCGTGGCTCTCGCATGCGGGGGTTTCGCGACGAAGGCTTTAAGTAGGCGGAAGGGCAACGCGGGGGGCCACACGAGGGCCCCACACACCAGGGCCGCGCGGCCAAGACTCGGGTCGCGCCGCCCTGTTGTGGCAGCGCCTCGTGGCCCCACTTCCTTTCCCCCTGGGTCTTCTGGAAGCTTCGTGCAAAAATAGGACCCTGGGCGTTGATTTTGTCCAATTCCGAGAATATTTCCTTTGTAGGATTTCTGAAACCAAAAACAGCAGAAAACGAAGAATCGGCTCTTCGGCATCTCGTTAATAGGTTAGTGCCGGAAAATGCATAAATACGACATATAATGTGTATAAAACATGTAGATATCATCAATAATGTGGCATGGAACATAAGAAATTATCGATACGTCGGAGACGTATCAGCATCCCCAAGCTTAGTTCCTGCTCGTCCCGAGCAGGTAAACGATAACAAATATAATTTCTCGGAGTGACATGCCATCATAACCTTGATCATACTATTGTAAGCATATGTAATGAATGCAGCGATCAAAACAATGGTAATGACATGAGTAAACAAATGAATCATAAAGCAAAGACTTTTCATGAATAGTACTTCAAGACAAGCATCAATAAGTCTTGCATAAGAGTTAACTCATAAAGCAATAAATCAAAGTAAAGGTATTGAAGCAACACAAAGGAAGATTAAGTTTCAGCGGTTGCTTTCAACTTGTAACATGTATATCTCATGGATAATTGTCAACATAGAGTAATATAACAAGTGCAATATGCAAGTATGTAGGAATCAATGCACAGTTCACACAAGTGTTTGCTTCTTGAGGTGGAGAGAAATAGGTGAACTGACTCAACATAAAAGTAAAAGAAAGGCCCTTCGCAGAGGGAAGCATTGATTGCTATATTTGTGCTAGAGCTTTGGTTTTGAAAACATGAAACAATTTTGTCAACGGTAGTAATAAAGCATATGTATCATGTAAATTATATCTTACAAGTTGCAAGCCTCATGCATAGTGTACTAATAGTGCCCGCACCTTGTCCTAAGTAGCTTGGGTTAACACTGATCATCATTGCATAACATATGTTTCAACCAAGTGTCACAATGGGGTACCTCTATGCCGCCTGTACAAGGGTCTAAGGAGAAAGTTCGCATTGGATTTCTCGCTTTTGATCATTCTTCAACTTAGACACCCATACCGGGACAACATAGACAACAGATAATGGACTCCTCTTTTAATGCTTAAGCATTCAACAACAGTTAATATTCTCATAAGAGATTGAGGTTTTTTGTCCAAACTGAAACTTCCACCATGATTCATGGCTTTAGTTAGCGGCCCAATGTTCTTCTCCAACAGTATGCATACTCAAACCATTTGGTTGTGAAAACCGCCCTTACTTCAGACAAGACAAACATGCATAGCAACTCACATGATATTCAACAAAGAGTTGATGGCGTCCCCAGGAGCATGGTTATCGCACAACAAGCAACTTAATAAGAGATAAAGTGCATAAGTACATATTCAATACCACAATAGTTTTTAAGGCTATTTTGTCCCATGAGCTATATATTGCAAAGGCGAATGATGGAAATTTAAAGGTAGCACTCAAGCAATTTACTTTGGAATGGCGGAGAAATACCATGTAGTGGGTAGGTATGGTGGACACAAATGGCATAGTGGTTGGCTCAAGGATTTTGGATGCATGAGAAGTAATCCCTCTCGATACAAGGTTTAGGCTAGCAAGGTTATTTGAAACAAACACAAGGATGAACCGGTGCAGCAAAACTCACATAAAAGACATATTGTAAACATTTAAGACTCTACACCGTCTTCCTTGTTGTTCAAACTCTTTACTAGAAATTATCTAGACCTTAGAGAGACCAATTATGCAAACCAAATTTTAGCAAGCTCTATGTATTTCTTCATTAATGGGTGCAAAGTATATGATGCAAGAGCTTAAACATGAGCACAACAATTGCCAAGTATCAAATTATTCAAGACATTTTAGAATTACTACATGTAGCATTTCCCGATTCCAACCATATAACAATTTAACGAAGAAGATTCAACCTTCGCCATGAATACTATGAGTAAAGCCTAAGGACATATTTGTCCATATGCAACAACGGAGCGTGTCTCTCTCCCACACAATGAATGCTAGGATCCATTTTATTCAAACAAAAACAAAAACAAACAGACGCTCCAAGCAAAGCACATAAGATGTGACTCGAATAAAAATATAGTTTCGAGGGAGGAACCTGATAATGTTGTCGATGAACAAGGGGATGCCTTGGGCATCCCCAAGCTTAGACGCTTGAGTCTTCTTAAAATATGCAGGGGTGAACCACCGGGGCATCCCCAAGCTTAGAGCTTTCACTCCTCTTGATCATAGTATATCATACTCCTCTCTTGACCCTTGAAAACTTCCTCCACACCAAACTCGAAACAACTCATTAGAGGGTTAGTGCACAATAAAAAATTCACATGTTCAGAGGTGACACAATCATTCTTAACACTTCTGGACATTGCACAAAGCTACTGGACATTAATGGATCAAAGAAATTCATCCAACATAGCAAAAGAGGCAATGCGAAATAAAAGGCAGAATCTGTCAAAACAGAACAGTTCGTAAATACGAATTTTAAAGTGGCACCAGACTTGCTCAAATAAAAATTCCCAAATTGAATGAAAGTTGAGTACATATCTGAGGATCACTCACGTAAATTGGCATAATTTTCTGAGTTACCTACAGAGAATTAGGCCCAGATTCGTGACAGCAAAAAAATCTGTTTCTGCGCAGTAATCCAAATCTAGTATGAACCTTACTATCAACGACTTTACTTAGCACAACAATGCACAAAACTAAGATAAGGAGAGGTTGCTACAGTAGTAAACAACTTCCAAGACTCAAATATAAAACAAAGTACTGTAGTAAAAACATGGGTTGTCTCCCATAAGCGCTTTTCTTTAACGCCTTTCGCCTAGGCGCGAAAGTGTAAATCAAGTATTATCAAGAGATGAAGCATCGACATCATAATTTGTTCTAATAATAGAATCAAAAGGTAACTTCATTCTCTTTCTATGGAAGTGTTCCATACCTTTCTTGAGAGGAAATTGATATTTAATATTACCTTCCTTCATATCAATGATAGCTCCAACAGTTCGAAGAAAAGGTCTTCCCAATATAATGGGGCAAGATGCATTGCATTCAATATCCAAGACAACAAAATCAACGGGGACAAGGTTATTGTTAACCATAATACGAACATTATCAACTCTCCCCAAAGGTTTCTTTTTAGCATTATCAGCGAGATTAACATCCAAATAACAATTTTTCAATGGTGGCAAGTCAAGCATATCATAGACTTTCTTAGGCATAACGGAAATACTTGCACCAAGATCACATAAAGCATTACAATCAAAATCATTGATCTTCATCTTAATGATGGGCTCCCAACCATCTTCTAACTTTCTAGGAATAGAGGTTTCAAGTTTTAGTTTCTCTTCTCTAGCTTTTATGAGAGCATTTGTAATATGTTTTGTAAAGGCCAAATTTATAGCACTAGCATTGGGACTTTTAGCAAGCTTTTGTAAAAACTTTATGACTTCAGAGATGTGGCAATCATCAAAGTCTAAACCATTATGAGCTACAGCAATGGGATCATCATCCCATATGTTGGAAATAATTTCAGCAGTTTTATCACAAGCAGTTTCAAGTAGCTTTTAGCAATTTCGAAGCGCTTTTGCGAGGCTTTACATTAGAAGTGGAAACATTGCCAACACCAATTCTTCCACCATTATTAGTAGGAGGTGCAGCAACATGTGGAACATTAGCATTGCTAGTGGTGGTAATAGTCCAAACTTTAGCTACATTATTTTCTTTAGCTAGTTTTTCATTTTCTTCTCTATCCCACCTAGCACGCAATTCAGCCATTAATCTTATATTCTCATTAATTCTAACTTGGATGGCATTTGCTGTAGTAGCAATCTTATTATCAATGTCCTTATTAGGCATAACTTTCAATTTTAAAAGATAAACATCAGAGGCAAGTCTATCAACCTTAGAAGCAAGAATATTAATTTTATCAAGCTTTTCCTCAACAGATTTGTTAAAAGCAGTTTGTGTACTAATAAATTCTTTAAGCATGGCTTCAATACCAGGGGGTACACTCCTACTATTGTTGTAAGAATTCCCATAAGAATTACCATAACCATTACCATTATTATAAGGATATGGCCTATAGTTATTACTAGAATTGTTCCGATAAGCATTGTTGTTGAAATTATTATTTTTAATGAAGTTTACATCAACATTTTCTTCTTGAGCAACCAATGAAGCTAATGGAACATTATTAGGATCAACATTAGTCCTATCATTCACAAGCATAGACATAATCACATCAATCTTATCACTCAAGGAGGAGGTTTCTTCGACTGAATTTACCTTCTTACCTTGTGGAGCTCTTTCCGTGTGCCATTCAGAAGTAATTAATCATCATATTATCAAGGAGCTTTGTTGCTTCACCAAGAGTGATGGACATAAAGGTACCTCCAGCAGCTGAATCCAATAGGTTCCGCGAAGAAAAATTTAGTCCTGCATAGAAGGTTTGGATGATCATCCAAGTAGTCGATCCATGGGTTGGGCAATTCTTTACCAAAGATTTCATTCTCTCCCATGCTTGAGCAACATGTTCATTATCTAATTGCTTAAAATTCATTATGCTACTTCTCAAAGATATAATTTTAGCGGGAGGATAATATCTACCAATAAAAGCATCCTTACATTTAGTCCATGAATCAATACTATTCTTAGGCAAAGATAGCAACCAATCTTTAGCTCTTGCTCTTAATGAGAAAGGAAACAATTTTAATTTTATAATGTCACCATCTACATCTTTATACTTTTGCATTTCACACAATTCAACAAAATTATTGAGATGGGCAGCAGCATCATCAGAACTAACACCAGAAAATTGCTCTCTCATAAAAGATTCAGTAAAGCAGGTTTAATTTCAAAGAATTCTGCTGTAGTAGCAGGTGGAGCAATAGGTGTGCATAAGAAATCATTATTATTTGTGGTTGTGAAGTCACACAACTTATTATTTTCAGGGGTATTCATTTTAACAGTAGTAAATAAAGCAAACTAGATAAAGTAAATGCAAGTAACTTTTTTTTTTGTGTTTTTGATATAGAGAACAAGACAGTAAATAAAGTAAAGCTAGCAACTAATTTTTTTGTGTTTTGATATGATGCAACAAACAAAGTAGTAAATAAAATAAAGCAAGACAAAAACAAAGTAAAGAGATTGGAAGTGGAGACTCCCCTTGCAGCGTGTCTTGATCTCCCCGGCAACGGCGCCAGAAAAATGCTTGATGGCGTGTACAGCACACGTCCGTTGGGAACCCCAAGAGGAAGGTATGATGCGCACAGTAGCAAGTTTTCCCTCAGAAAGAAACCAAGGTTTATCGAACCAGGAGGAGCCAAGAAGCACGTTGAAGGTTGATGGCGGCGGGATGTAGTGCGGCGCAACACCGGGGATTCCGGTGCCAACGTGGAACCCGCACAACACAACCAAAGTACTTTGCCCCAACGAAACAGCTGAGGTTGTCAATCTCACCGGCTTGTCAGTAACAAAGGATTAGATGTATAGTGTGGATGATGATTGTTTGCGTAGAAAACAATAAAACAAGTATTGCAGTAGATTGTATTCGATGTAAAAGAATGGACCGGGGTCCACAGCTCACTAGAGGTGTCTCTCCCATAAGATAAATAGCATGTTGGGTGAACAAATTACGGTCGGGCAATTGACAAATAGAGAGGGCATGACAATGCACATACATGATATGATAAGTATTGTGAGATTTAATTGGGCATTACGACAAAGTACATAGACCGCTATCCAAAGCATGCATCTATGCCTAAAAAGTCCACCTTCAGAGTTATCATCCGAACCCCTTCCAGTATTAAGTTGCAAACAACAGACAATTGCATTAAGTATGGTGCGTAATGTAATCAATAACTACATCCTCGGACATAGCATCAATGTTTTATCCCTAGTGGCAACAACACATCCACAACCTTAGAACTTTCCGTCACCTGTCCCGCATTTAATGGAGGCATGAACCCACTATCGAGCATAAATACTCCCTCTTGGAGTTAAGAGTAAAAACTTGGCCGCAGCCTCTACTAATAACGGAGAGCATGCAAGATCATAAACAACACATAGGTAATAGATTGATAATCAACATAACATAGTATTCTCTATCCATCGGATCCCGACAAACACAACATATAGAATTACGGATAGATGATCTTGATCATGTTAGGCAGCTCACAAGATCCGACAATGAAGCATATAAGGAGAAGACGACCATCTAGCTACCGCTATGGACCCATAGTCCAGGGGTGAACTACTCACTCATCACTCCGGAGGCGACCATGGCGGTGAAGAGTCCTCCGGGAGATGATTCCCCTCTCCGGCAGGGTGCCGGAGGCGATCTCCCGAATCCCCCGAGATGGGATTGGCGGCGGCGGCGTCTCAGTAAGGTTTTCCGTATCGTGGCTCTCGGTACTTGGGGTTTCGCGACGAAGGCTTTAAGTAGGCGGAAGGGCAACGCGGGGGGCCACATGAGGGCCCCACACACCGAGGCCGCGCGGCCAAGACCCGGGCCGCGCCGCCTCGTTGTGGTGGCGCCTCGTGGCCCCACTTCCTTTCCCCTCGGTCTTCCGGAAGCTTCGTGCAAAAATAGGACCCCGGGCGTTGATTTCGTCCAATTCCGAGAATATTTCCTTTGTAGGATTTCTGAAACCAAAAACAGCAGAAAACAAGAATCGGCTCTTCGGCATCTCATTAATAGGTTAGTGCCGGAAAATGCATAAATACGACATATAATGTGTATAAAACATGTAGATATCATCAATAATGTGGCATGGAACATAAGAAATTATCGATACGTCGGAGACGTATCAGTGGTCAGCTCTTGTTGCTCTATCTCCGGGTTCCCCCACACTTCGCTCATCAAATTTGTCATTTCCGCATGACTTGTGATAGGGGAACTTTCTTGAGAACCGGAAAGAAATGCGGGTGCGTCTGGGGCGTACCAGTTGCACCGCTCAACAGCAACTTCTTTTCGACATCATTAGCTGGAGATTTAGTCGAGGTGACGTCGGGTTCTTCTAGCAGAGGTCGGGACGAGGAGGCGCCCTTGCCGGATTCCACCACTGGTTCCTCAGGAAGTTCATCAACGTTGATGACATCTTTCGGGTCTGGAACGGTAGAATCGTTGGCCTTGGGCGGAACCTCCACCTCTGGAGTTATTGGCATCGTGGCAGGGGAAGGTTTGGCCTTCTTCTTGGGGTCCTTGGGGGGCTTGCTTCCAGAACTTTTTCTGCACAACAAGAAAGGGCATAACACTTAGTATATGTTGGATTGAAGTAGCAGAAGGAAGTTAGTCGGAAATCGAGCACTTACGAGGATGAAAGGAAAAACTGTTCTATGTGGCGTTGGGATAGCTTGCTGGTATCAATTTGTTTGAGGCGCTGCTTCTCCTTCTCAGCTCTCTGGTGGCCGTGGCGCTTGGCGTTTCGCGTGCACGCTTTGAAGCCGGGCCGGAGGACGCGCCCCTCATGCGCTTGGCGGGAGCCGGAGCCTCGGGAGCTTCCGCGTCAGACGCAGCCTCTGGATCAGTGGTTCCGGTGTGAGGAACTCGGGTTAGGGTTCCGAGATCCTTCTCCTCGAGGGCCTCAAGCTAGGCATATAAAGATAAAATACTTAGACAAATATTGCAAGAACAAATAGGAAATCGATGGTTAAGTCGGATGACTCACCGCATTCCCGGAGCCGTTCATGTGTATATCAATGTTGCACACGTGAACTTGAAGATCACGCGAAACTTTGATCAATACCCGGATCCGCTTGTCCAAGGCTTCCGCGGAAAGGTTGTCCATGGAGGCACACATGAGGTCATCGCTCCCCGTGTAGTAGAACATCAAGCGGTCCCGATGTTGAAGTGGTTGGATCCGCTTAGTGAACCACGACATGGTCAGGTCCTTCGTCGACAAGCCTTCTTCCGTCAGCTTGCAAATCCGCCGAACCGCCCTTGTCAGTTGAGGTGTCTCGGAAAGATGGGGGCATTGGGACTAGGCGGGGGTCTCGCTGGCGGGACCGTCCTTGAAATCTGGCAGCACCCTCGGGCTTGTCAGGTCGGAAACATCCTTCAAATAAAAGAAGCCTTCGGACCAGTATCAGACAGACTCATGGCGGTCTGTATGCGGGTAGACGCGGCCGGGGCGGAGCTTGAAGGTGATACTCCCGCAAGTAGGTAGCGAGGAGGTTTGCGAAACTGTCTCCTTCTTGACAGGGAAATAGTATTGAAACGATTGCAGAACTGGGGTTACCCGGAGGTGGCCCTCGCAGAGGGTGACGTGGTTGCTGATGGACAGGATGTTGTTCAGAGAAATGTTATGGGGCTGCAGCTGGTACGCCTTGAGGATTTTTGTGAAGAAATCGTTTGGCGGTAGCGAGAACCCCCGCTCGATCAGTGCCTTGGTCACCACCCATTCTCCGGTTTCGGGAGCTGGAGTCAAGGCACCCGGAATCGTTCGACAGGATCCGGGTTGCAGGAAGCCCTCCGCCTCGAGGTTGCGGAGCTCGGTCTCTGTACTAGTACAAGGCCACCACTTACCTTTGGCCTCGCCGTCGCGAGATCGGGCCTTTGATTTTTTGGCGGCGGCCTCTTCCACCTTCTTCTGCATCTGCTCGAATCCGTCCATTTCCTCTGGGTTGGCCGATGTCTCTTCGATGTTTTTGCCGGAATCCTTTGAAGGATCTAGCTGAACGGGAATGAAAGGAGGAGGAGCGGAGGAGATTGGGGTTGCCGCAATGGGCTCCGTCTGCGATGGAGGCGGAGTCTAAGAAGACATCTACAAAAATGCGGAATAGCTAACCTTAGCCGGAGTCGTTTCTACACTCTAGTCATCCCTACCAACATCGGCGAAAGAGCTTGAGTTCGAAGGACTTACCGGAATGGATTCCGCGGAGGTCGGAGATGCCGGCGGTGAGGTTTTTGTCGCGGTGGCTCGTCGGACTTAAGAACACGATGAACTCCATGAACTCAGTATGGCGGCGCTGGGCTCCGGCGAACTTTCGGCAGACTCCTGTACGGCGGAGGACTGGGGCTCAGAGGCGGCGCTGGAAGGAGAGGTGAAAAGGGGGCGAATGGGTGATTAGGGGGTGAGCGGTGAGATATTTATAGGCCGAGGATGAGATACGTGCTCCGCATCCTATGGTCGGAATGCAAGCGTCGTGCCATTGGATGGTTAACACGTGTCCAAAACCCTAACAGTAAAAATGGCAAAGGATATGTTACCGCACCAATCGTCCGAAAATGGCGCCAAGATTGGCGGAACCGTTTGAACCTTTTAAGGTTCCGGGTAAGAGTTTGAAGAAGATAGGATGTTATCTTTGCAGGGGAGTAACCCGGAGACACGCTGTAAAAATGGTGTCGATGGATGAAGTCCCGCGGGATGAAGGATTTTTCCGGCATGCAAGCTGGAAAGGAAAAGATCATAAAGTTTAAGTTCTTCAAGTTTCCCATGTTACCGAGAAGATTGTCGGAAGCAAATACGATTCAGCAAGGCGGAAACAAGAGGCGAATCTCGAAGAACTCTGGGGGCTACTGTTGTGGGTATACTTCATGGGTGTACCATCGACAGTGCCTAGATCCGGCAAGCCCGGGTGGCCCATAGACGGTGATGGTGGAATATGGCCCATCGGGCAGCCCAGTTGTTGTAGATCAAGATGGATGAAGTCCAGCCCAGGAACAAGGAGCCGGATCCATCGACCAACTCTGGAAGTTGGATCCGGCCTTGCCCATTAGGGGGTAGCCGGATCTGGTATGACATGTAAGGGAAGGTGGATCCTTGACGTACACGGCAAGATAACATACCGTAGTTAGGCAACTTGTATTCCGACTAGGACTCTCCTTGTAAACCCTAGATCCTGGCTCCTTTATAAACCGGATCCTGGGATCCCTAGAGGCACAACCACAACTCATTGTAACAACGCGAAAGCGCCCAGATAATTCCAGACAAGCAACAGTAGGCCATGTCATCGTGCAGGTGTTCCGAAGCTGGGTAAATCGCGTACCACCGTCCCGAGGACACTCCGCCCGATGGCCCCTACTTCTTCTCCCCCTCGTGAGGATCCTTCCTCCGAGGTACCGTCGAATAGGCAACGACAATAATGCTCCTGCCGGTTGCCACAATACAACAATGATCATCTCATACATATTCATCATCCCATCATGGCCATATCACATCACCAAACCCTGCAAAAACAAGTTAGGCGCATCTAATTTGGTTTGCATATTTTACGTGGTTTAGGGTTTTCGAGTAAGATCCAATCTACCTACGAACATGAACCACAACGCTGATACAAGTTTTGTCAATTGAAATAGTAAATTGAATATTAACTATGGTGAGAGAAGCTGACATCCCCAAAGTCACTTATACAATACATGTTGCATGTCAAGTGTGGAGCAGGTCTCATGAACGCGGTCATGTAAAGTTAGCCCGGGCCGCTTCATCCCACCATCCCGCAAGATGCAAAGTACACATAACAAGAGACAACAAAAGCATCAACGCCCACAAAACTGTTGTGTTCTACTCGTGCAACCAATCTATGCATAGACACGACGCTGATACCACTGTAGGGATTCGTAGCATAGAACACAAAAAAATCCTACCGCAAGAACGAATAACAAGCCAAGATCCTAATCTAGTAGATGGTAGAAACAAGGTGAATATCATCATACCTTTGAAGATCACTAAGCGTTAACAAGATAGATCTCGTGGTTGATGTAGTCGATCACTTGCCGCTTGCAAAAGCGCGTAGAAGATCTTGACGGTGCCACAATCGGGCAGCACCTCCGCACTCGATCACACATTCGGTGTTGATGAAGACGTCCTTCTCCCCATTCCAGCGGGCAGCGGATGTAGTAGATCCTCCTCGGAATCCCGCCAACACTACGGCATGGTGACGGTGGTGGTGGAGATCTCCGACAGCGCTTCGCCTAAGCACCGCGGGAGAATAGGGAGGAGGGGAGTGGTTAGGGTTTGGGGAGAGGGGGAACTTGGGGCGCCGGCCTTGGTGACCTTGGGTGGTGTGGCTATTGGTGTGTACGGCCCCCTCTCCTCTCCCCCTCTTTATATAGGTGGAACCTCCTAGGGTTGCCCCAAAACCATGTTGAATTCCAACTCCAAAAACTGCCTTTTGGGTGAAACCTAGCGGAAGTGGGATTGCTCCCTTTCCTTCTCCCTTGGTCGTCCAAGGTGGTGGAGTCCACCATGGACTCCACCTTCCCTCTTGGTTGGATGGTTAGGGTTGGTGGAGTCCATCCGGGACTCCACCTTCCACAGGGATTTCTTCCGGAAGGTTCTAGAATATTCTAGCGCCTTCCATAAATGCACCGGATTATTTCCAAACTTGGAAGGTGACTTCCTATATATGAATCTTATTCTCCAGACGATTCCGAAACTCCTCGTGACGTCCTCGATCCCATCTGAGACTCCGAACAACATTAGAACTCCATTCCATATTCCATATCTACTTAAAACGATATCAAACCTTAAGTGTGTCACCCTACGGTTCGAGAACTATGCGGACATGATCGATACTCCTCTCCGACCAATAACTAATAGCGGGACCTAGAGATCCATAATAGCTCCCACATATTCAACGATGACTTCATGATCGAAAGAACCATTCACATAAAATAACAATTTCCTTTATCTCGCGATATTTTACTTATCCGAAGTTTGATCGTCGGTATCTCCATACCTAGTTCAACCTCGTTAATGATAAGTACTCTTTACTCGTACCGTGATATGATATCCCTTGTGAACCAATCACATGCTTGCAAGCTAATTGGATGTCATTCCACCGAGAGGGCCCAGAGTATATCTATCCATCATTAGGATGGACAAATCCCACTATTGATACAAGTGCCTCAACCCTATACTTTTCGAACACTTAATTAATGCCACCTTTATAACAACCCATTTACGCAGTAGTGTTTGGTGTCATCAATGCATCCATCCGATGTAGGTGATTAACATGATCTCATGGTCGAAGGATTCAGTTACTATGCATATTAAAGCTTGAAGCATAAAGAACTAAATGACTTGATCATATACTACGCTTACTATGGGTGTATGCCCATCACATCATTCACTAATGATATGACCTTGTTATTAATAACATCCAACGTTCATGATCATGAAACTATGATCATCTATTAATCAACAAGCTAGTTTAACAAGAGGCTTACTAGGGACTCTTTTATGTTTACAAAAAACACACATATATTAATGTTTCCGGTTAATACAATTATAGCATGAGATGCAAACTATTATCATAAACACAAGATATAATAATAACCACTTTATTATTGCCACTTGGCATATCTCCAACAGTAGATGATGACATTATAAAACTGAAATTGTTTCCTTTCTCTTTGAGAGGGAGAGCTAAAGATTGGTTTCTATCTTTCCCTAGAAATAGTATTGATTCTTGGGTTCAATGCAAAGATGATTTTATTGGAAAATATTATCTTCCTGCTAAGATTATATCCTTGAGAAGCGACATAATGAAATTTAGAAAATTTGATAATGAACATGTTGCCCAAGCTTGGGATAGAATGAACTATTTGGTAAATAATTGTCCCACTCATGGACTGACTACTTGGATGATCATCTAAACTTTTTATGCAGGATTAAATTTTTCTTCAAGAAATCTTCTGGATTCAGCTGCTGGAGGTACCTTTATGTCCATTACTTTGGGGGTTGCAACTAAATTACTTGATGATATGATGAGAAATTATTCTGAATGGCACACCGAGAGAGCTCCACAAGGTAAGAAGGTAAATTCTGTCGAAGAATCCTCCTCTTTGAGTGATAAAATTGATACTATTATGTCTATGATTGTTAATGGTAAAGCTCATGTTGATCCAAATAATATTCCGTTAGATTCTTTGGTTGCTCAAGAAGAGCATGTTGATGTGAACTTCATTAAAACAACAATTTTAACAACAATGGTTAGAGGAATAATTTTGGTAGCAACAACTATATGCCATATCTTTCTAATAATGGTAATGCTTATGGAAATTCTTATGGTAATTCCTACAGCAATAATAAAAGTGCACCCTCTGATCTTGAAGTCATGCTTAAAGATTTTATTAATAAACAAACTACTTTTAATAAAACTGTTGAGGAAAAGCTTGGCAAAATTGATGATCTTGCTTCTAAAGTTGATAGCCTTGATCATCATGTTGAATTTCTTAAATTAAAAGTTATGCCTCATGATGTTAAATAAATTAAAACTTTGAATGCCATTCAAGTTAGAATTGATGAAAATGTTAGGATGTTGGCAAAATTGCAAGCTAGGTGGGAAAGAGAAGATGAAATTGCTAGAAATAATAATTTGACCAAAATTTGCACCATCACCACCACCAGTAGTAATAAAGTCTCAAATTCTAGCCACTCTCCTACTATTAATGTTAAAATAATTGGTGTAGGAAAAGTCCCCGCTCCTTCTACAAAATTGCCTAGAACAGCTGAAACTGCTCCTGATAAGCGTGCTAAAAAAATTCGGAGTATGGGAGACAATAGTAATTTCACCTTTGATAAAAATGAATTTGATTTTGATGATTGCAATATCTCTGAATTAATTAAGTTCTTACAAAATCTTGCTAGAAGTCCTAATGCTAGTGTTATAAATATGGCTTTCACGAAGCATATTACAAATGCTCTCATGCAAATTAGAGAGGAGAATTAAAACGTGAAGCTTCTATTCCTAAAAAGTTAGAAGATGGATGGGAGACCATAATTAATATGAAAATATATGGCTTTGATTGCAATGCTTTATGTGATCTTGGTGCAAGTATTTCTGTTATGCCTAGAAAAATTTATGATATGCTTGATTTGCCACCATTGGAACAATGTTATTTGGATCTTCATCTTGTTGATATTGCTACAAAATAACCTTTGCAGAGAGTTAATAATATTCTTATTATGGTTAACAATACCTTGTCCCCGTTGATTTTGTTGTTTTGGATATTGAATGCAATGCTTCTTGTCCAATTATTTTGGGAAGACCGTTTCTTAGAACAGTTGGTGCTGCTATTGATATGAGAGATGGGATTATTAAATATCAATTCCCACTCAAGGAAGATATGGAATACTTCCCTCGGAAAAGAAAAGAAGTCACATTATGACTCTATTATTAGAATAAATTATGATTTTTATGCTTCTTCACTATATAATACTTGATGCTAGCTCTTTTTCTGCGCCTAGCTGAAAGGCGTTATAGAAAAGAACTCTTGGGAGATAACCCATGTTTATTTCTGTAATTTTTATTTTGTTGAGTCTTGGAAGTTATTACATCTATAATAACCTCTCCTTATCATTTTTATTTTGTTTTTATGCCAAGAATAGCCTCTAATAGGAAGGAAGTAAGATTTGAGGAAGTTGCTATGCTGAAAACAGATTATGTGCTGTCACCATAAAAATTCGTATAAATACCCAGAGCGGAATTTTGAGCTTACAATTTTTGTGCATATTCCCCAGATTATTATCTAACTTTCGTTAGTTGATCACTTTTCTATATGAGCAACATAATATTTTCAAAAATATCGATCTTTACCTTCTATTCTGTTTTGACAGATTTCTGCCACTATTTGCATTTGCCTCTTAATCTCTTTCTTTTTGAGTTCTTTTGATCAAAGAGATTTTTGAAAAGTTGCTACAGTAGCTAATGTATTTTATATATGTTATATATATATTAGAACTGAACCCAAGTGGATTTGTTTATTTTGATTGTACTAATGCTGCTAATAAAGAATTGTGTGAAGTTTTGTATGAAGGAAGTTTTCAAGTGTAGGGAGAGAAGAATGATGTGATGAGATAAAGAATGGACAAAAGCTCAAGATTGGGTATTGACATAGGCATCCCCAATGGTCCTGCCGAAGATGGTACCCGGGGTTTACTGAAGGCCCACAACCCGAAGGATATGAAGAATCGGAAGCCTAAATTGTTATTGAGGAAAGCTAGAGTTGTATTAGGAAACAATACTTGTAATCTTGCGGGACGGGTTAGAAACCCTCCCGGACTCTGTAAACTTGTGTATTACGAAACCCTCGGCTCCACCTCCTATATAAGGGGGAGTCGAGGGACAAAGAAAGGATCAAATTTACTATCAACACAACCCTAATTTTATATTCGTCGAGTACTTTTCGGCTGAAACCTTCGAGATCTACTTGCCCTCTACATCCAACGAAACCCTAGTCTACAATCTGTAGGCATTGACAAGTTAATACCTTGTCAATTGGCGCCGTCTGTGGGATCTAGAGGCGACAAGGAGCTGATCTCGATGGCACGTTCAAGATCGTCGACTTCGTCGGTAGCAAGCAATGCGTTGGATCGAGGTAAACAGATCGAAACTGGTCTAGTTGATTTTATACCTCACCCGCCCTCCCGTTTGGATGCATGTATGTATCTGGAGGAGCCCATGGAGATGACGTTGGGAAAATTCCGATTCTGCGTCGGGAAAGAAGGGTCATATCGTCCCGAAGTTCCGATGTCGTCGGGATCATCAGCGATCGACTCCGATTTCTCATCAGGCGAAGAACAGATTTCGTCGCCACGCTTCATCAGCACCATGGCAAGTGAAAAACTCACCAAGATCTTCGGCGGCATGTCCTTCGAGTCGTCTGCGGACTCTGATATAAGCAACGACTCAGACAGCGTCGACAGCTTCAACTTCATCGACAGATCTGTTGCTCTCGAAAAGGTCTTCACCAATCTATACGATGGTGTCACCAGTCCTGATAAAAATCAAAATTCAAAATATCATCAGATCTACGCAATTGAAGAAACAAACCGAGAAGAGCCGGAGACATCACAGGATTTCGATAATGCGGGAAACCCATATGTCGATCCCGCTGACCTTAGGCGAGGTTTAGGCACTAAATATGTCGGGCCTACACCACGCGTGAGGGTTCAACTCCCGCAAACAGCATGGGATAGAGCCGCAAAAGCCATGGATGGTACAGAGCCAATGACCACAACTGCGACAGCAGAAGAATTGCAAGCTTATCAATATAGACTCGCTCGTGTTAGCAGGGAGTTAGAAAAACAGACAGCTGCACTAAATAGAAGACAGGAGGCAGCCTCCGCGTCAAGCAGGCGAAGAGCAGAGTTAAGTCGACAATCAGGAAATTCGGGAGATAGTCACATAGAAGCTCGAAGGAGAGCAAGATCTCGGCTACAAAATATACCCGAAGCAGAGAGGGAGAATTTAATTGAAAACCTCGACATGTCTTTCATGTCAATCGACATGAGGGGAAATATTATCCCTAAAACACCGGAAGCTGGATACATGGCAACGCAAGCTTTCATCCTCGCTTCCAGGCCACCCCCTGGAGATCCAAGAGAAGCGTTGTACAACATGGCCATGGCAGGATGTGGAGCCATGGGAGCAGCATTCGCGGCTACACCTCCCGAAGGAACTGCAAGGCAAAATAGTCCACGACCTACTGCAGCAGTGCAAGATCCACCGAGAGCAAGTGGGGTCAGAGATACGTCGACTCAAGCCAGGGTGGATAGAGCGCGACAAGAGAGAAGGGAACATCGGCAGTCACCAGACCTTGCAGAAGAAGATATGTGTGGTCTCCCGTGTTTTACGCGACGAGTTCGAAAAACTCGAGTCCCGCAGGATTCAAGTTGCCAGATGGTTTCAAAAAATTCGATGGCCTGCAAGATCCCGAAGATTGGCTTGTCGATTACCTCGAGACGGTAAAATTGATAGGTGGTACCAGAGCAACAGCAATGCAAAGTATTCAAATACACCTGAGTGGAGCCGCAAGATCTTGGATCAAGAAACTTCCTCCAGGATCCATCGACAGCTGGGATAGTTTCGAGGATGTGTTTGTAAAAAACTTCCGATCAACCTGCAAAAAACCAGCATCACTAGAAGAGTTGAGGTCGTGTCGACAGAAGCATGACGAGTCAATGAGAAAGTACATCCAACGTTGGAACATCATTAAAAACTCGGCAGAAAATATATCTGACGAGAGAGCAATAGATGCGTTCGTAGCAGGAATTCGACGGGGAGATTTTGTCGAAGACTTGGGGATCGCAAATAGATGGGCAGACAGAGAAGATGTTGTTCATAATAAAAGGCACAGGTCACCAGAAGAGGACCGTAACCGAAATTTTCAAAATAGAAGAAGGTTTTCTCGACAATTCTCGAACTACGATGCTCCTGGCCAAATATCGGCTGGTTTTCGAGGAAACACTGGAGGGAACAATAGAGATGAATATCAAAGGAGTAACGAACAGCGAGGCGACAATAGAGATGATTCTCGAAACAACAGGCAAAATAGTGGATCAAGGTTTCAGAGACCTTTTATAACTCCCGAAGATATGATGAACGGGCCATGCCAGATGCATTTTTATCTCGATAACAACGGGAAGAGGCAGTCAGGACATCTGCAGAAAGACTGTCGCAATTTTCAAGCAATGTTGCGAGTTGCAGGGCTAGCCAATGCTCAAGCAGCAACTAGAAACCCTCAGGGACCCAGGAGTGAGATTCACCTCCCACCTCCTCCCGCGATCACGGAAGAAAATCGACACCAGCTCAGAATAGCGGCAGCACCACACCCACCTCCATACGTTGATCCTAACTCCAATGGCGCGGTCTTGATGATTCAGAAAGCTAGGCCATCTAATAGAGCGCAAAAAGTAATCTCGCGACAAGTATTCATGGGAGAGAAGATGCCTCCACCAACGATTGAGTACTTAAATTGGTCAGGACAGGACATTGGCTTCACAATCGCGGATCATCCACAGCAAGTTCCTCGACCAGGGCAGTCAGCACTTATCTTACCAGCGGTGATTGCGGGATTCGACGTATCTCGAGTTTTCATAGATGGAGGCAGCAGTTTAAACCTTATGTACGCGGATACACTAAGGAAGATGAACATATCTTTGTCAAATTTAAAACCAACCGATACACGCTTCCATGGAATCACACCAGAGAAGCCGAGTTATCCATTGGGAAGAATCAATCTCGACGTTCAGTTTGGGACCCGAGAAAACTACAGGATAGAAAGGCTGGAATTCGAAGTCGTGGATTTCCCGTCGGAATATCACGCTTTGTTGGGACGACCAGCATATGCCAGGTTTATGGCGGTACCACACTACACGTATCTGTTGTGGAGATTACCTGGACCGAAGGGACCAATCACAGTCAAAGGAAGTTTCGCCTTATCCGATAAATGCGACAAGAACTTTCACCAACTGTCAGAAACTTTCGGGATGCAAACAGAATATATGGCGTCACGGCTTACAACCGACTATGATGTGTTATCAGATTCAGGAAGGCCACTCAAGGAGCCAACCTTTAATACTGCTAAGGATTCCAAGGAAGTGCAGATTCACCCGACAGACCCAAAGAAAACGACGTCCATCGCAACAAACATGGACCTCGCATAGGAAAGCGCGCTCGTCGAGTTCCTCCGTGAGCACTGGAAAATCTTCGCATGGTGTCCAGTCGACATGCCGGGAGTACCCAGGGAACTTGCCGAGCACCACCTAAACTTGGATCCAATAGCGAGACCTATAAAACAACCTTTGCGGCGTTTTTCGGAACCAAACTGCAAAGCCATGCTGTCAGAAATTGATCGACTCAGAGAAGCTGGTTTTATGAAAGAGATATCTACAGAGGCCACTTGGGTAGCTAACCCAGTGATGGTGCCAAAGAAAAACACGAAAGTCCTTCGCATGTGTGTCGACTTTACGTGCCTCAATAAACACTGTCCAAAGGATCACTTTCCCCTCCCAAGGATCGATCAAATTATCGACTCCACGGCAGGATGCGAACGTCTTTCCTTCCTGGACGCATATTCTAGTTATAACCAGATCAGATTAAAAGAAGATGACGAAGCCAAGACAGCGTTCATCACACCGTATGGCGTGTTTTGTTACAGAACAATGCCTTTTGGTTTGAAAAATGCGGGAGCAACATATCAGCGGATGATGCAGAAGTGCTTAGCAACACAGATTGGTAAAAACATACAAGTATACATTGATGATGTCGTTATAACTTCAAAAAAGGGGACAACGTTGATCGAGGATCTGAGAGAAACTTTCAACAACCTTGACAAGTTCTGCCTTAAGTTGAATCCGACAAAATGCTCTTTCGGCGTTTCTGCGGGAGAACTTCTCGGATTTCTAGTATCAGCAAGAGGGATTGAAGCTAATCCCGAAAAAATACAAGCTATCGTAACAATAAGGAAGCCAACAAAGTTGAAAGAAATACAGCAATTAACTGGGCGAGTCGCAGCTTTAAGCAGATTTGTCGCCAGGCTGGGAGAAAAGGCGTTACCGTTCTACGCCTTAATCAAACAAGGAGAGAAGTTCCAGTGGAACGAAGAGGCAGATAGAGCCTTCGAGGATCTTAAGCGCACAATTTCGACACCACCTATCTTGGTGGCGCCAAAAGAGAAGGAACCCCTCCTGTTATACATTGCGGCTACACCCCAGGTGGTCAGCATGGCGCTAGTTGTCGAAAGAGAAGAAGAAGGAAAAATCCACGGAGTGCAGAGACCGGTATACTTCATCAGTGAAGTTTTATTACCTTCAAAACAGCGGTACCCGCAGTACCAGAAGCTAGCATACGGAGTGTTTACAACCGCAAGAAAATTGTGGCACTATTTTTCGGCACATCCGATAATAGTAGTCAACGAGGCGCCTCTATCCAATATACTAAATAATCCAGAAGCTACAGGTCATGTCTCCCTTTGGGGAATAGAACTTTCTCCTCGGGACATCACGTATGAAAAAAGAAAAGCAATAAAGTCGCAAATTTTGCTAGATTTCATCGCAGAGTGGATGGAGCTGCAAAACACAGGACCCCCGGACTTATCGAGAACTTGGACCATGAACTTCGATGGATCCAAGAGATTAGAGGGAGCTGGAGCAGGCATGATACTCATATCACCTGAAGGCGACAAACTAAAGTATGTCTTACGGATGACGTTCCCAAACGCGTCCAACAACGAGGCAGAATATGAAGCTCTTATACATGGGATGAAGATGGCGAAGGCTTGTGGCGCAACTCGACTAAAAATCTTTGGCGACTCACAATTGGTGGCTCAACAAGTCATGAACCAATGTGATGCAGTCAATGATAGTATGGTGGCATACAAGGAAATGTATAACGAGCTGGAGAAACTGTTTGATGGATGCGAGGTAAACCACATCAGCAGGCTAACACTACAAGAAAAGTTCTGATAGACAACGTCTCAAAATCGTCCGCTAAGGGGTATTTTTCGTCGCCTATGGGCCTAACCCGACGATATGGGTTCTGTTGTGGAAACTACGTCGAGCAAAGTCCTACGACGATTTTTTCGGTCCGTCGCGCTGGGCGCCCTTCCGCCACGGAAAATCGGACCGTTGCCCAAGTGTTTCCGGAGCCCGTTGATCGCCGACGTCATGCAAACCGACACGTGGCGTACGTCGTTAACCGGCAAGCTAACGGCGTTAACCTGCCGAAACCCCGTGGTAGATGTAGGCCCACACGAGGCCTCGCCACGTCTTAAGCGGGCCGGCCCATTAAGTTTGCGGGCCGGCCAGCCGACTTAGTTTGACCTGGTCAACTATATAGCTCGGGCTGGTCCATTAGTTACGTGGGCCGGCCTAACCTCTAAGGTTGACTCGGTCAAAACATTAATGGGCCGGCCCACTAAGCATGTGGGCCGGCCGAATGCACTCGCTTGACCGGTCAACAGCAAAAGGGGCGGCCCAAAGACATGTGGGACCCACTTTCCTGTTATCGGGCCGGCCCATTTAACTAGTGGGGTCCACCTTAAAGCAACTGGGCCGGCCCAAGAAGTTATTGGGCCGGCCCAATTAGCATGTGGGTCCCACTTTCCTGCTATCGGGCTGGCCCATTTAGTACTAGGGGTCCACAATAGATCAAATGGGCTGGCCCAACAAGAAAGTGGGCCGGGCCAAGAGCATAGGTGGGTCCCACTTTCCTTTTAAAGGGCCGGCCCATTTAGTATGTGGGGTCCACCATATAGCAAGTGGGCCGGCCCAACAAGATAGTGGGCCGGGCCAAAAACACAGGTGGGTCCCACTTTCCAGCTTAAAGGGCCGGCCCATTTAGTATGTGGGGTCCACCATATAGCCATTGGGTCGGCCCAACAAGATAGTGGGCCGGCCAAAAACACAGGTGGGTCCCACTTTCCTGTTAAAGGGCCGGCCCATTTAGTATGTGGGGTCCACCATGTAGCAAGTGGGCCGGCCCAACAAGATAGTGAGCCGAGCCAAAAACACAGGTGGGTCCCACTTTCCTCTTAAAGGGCCGGCCCATTTAGTACGTGGGGTCCATCACAAAAGCAATTGGGCTGGCCCAACTAGTTAGTGGGCCGGCCCAGTAGTGGGTGGGGCCCACCTTAAATCAAGTGGGCCGGCCCAATTAGAGTGTGGGGTCCACCTGTAATTCAAGTGGGCCGGCCCAATAAGTAAGTGGGCCGACCTGTTTAGTTGCCTGTTTATATGCCGGCATAATAGGCGCTTTAGGATTTTGCGGGCCGGCACATATGTGATTTCGCTTAATTGGGCCGTCTAAGGGATGGGAATTCGTGATTTAGATACTGAGAATATTTACGCAGCATTGATTTCTCTCGGATATCCTCACTTACCACAAGCACCAAAGAAAAAATGCGCGAAAGAACTATAAAAACTAACTAAATATTACATCAGCTGCAAGGCTTTGAAAAAATATTACAGAACCCAGAGAAATTGAATGGTAATAAAACCTAGCAATACAATGAAGCGATCCAGGCAATCTTTTAAGTTGTCCATGCAGCACCTATATCCGAAACAAAGCCATTACAAGTTAAGACAAAGAACAATGGAAAGGCAAAGACACTACAATATTGTTTGCCAAAGAATTTGGAACTCATCATTTCGTCGTTATAACAAGATCATTGTAATGCACACAATAAGCAAACAAAGAGTGCATGCCGCATACCAACAGCCAATATAACAGAGCATGTTAGAATGAAACAGCAGACTTACTATCTGTCGAGTCCCATGCAAACCAACATGTTTAGGGAGTACAAAATTGGCATGAACAACATAGTAGCAAGGCTATAAATTTTGTAACAACGACCGAGCAAGATGAAGTTATGATGGCTACATCTACAGAAGCGAGGAATGTAAACCAAAAATAGAAGTTACGATGGCAAAAGCTAAAGAGGAGGGAATGTGAACCAACATGTGCCAAGTGCAATTACTTCATTTTGGCCGTGAACTAAATAATACTCCCGAACTTATAGTGAAGGGGATGCAAATCAAGATGTTTCGGGATATAAACTTTTAATGAGCAACACATAGAGGATAGTTAATGCTGGAGCTTAGGATGGACCAGATACATAATATAGTGGGATCACCTGTGAACTTGTATAAAAGGGAATGCAAACCAATATGTTCAGCATTCCATATGTGAGCGTCATGCCAAGTCAGAGAAACAAGTCAATAATGCAGCTTTTGAAGAACAAGATGGCACGCAAAATTATTATCTAGTAGTATGACAAGTTTATTTGTACTACAGGCTAGATAGCAGAGTGATAGCATGCCAAACTAAGTTCTTACTTTGTTAGCTTACAATGAAGTAGATACAAAACAATGGCATCACCTGTAGTACAGGAATGCAAGCCAACATGTTCATGGAGTAAAAAATTGGCACAAACAACATAGTAGCAGTGCCATAATTTTTGTAACAACGACTGAGCAAGATAAAGTTATGATGGCTAGATCTACAGAGCAGGCAATGTAAACCAAATATAGAAGTTATGATGCCAAAAGCTATAGAGCAGGGAATGCGAACCAACATGTGCAATTACTTAAAATTAGCCATGAACTAAATAATAGCAGGATGTTACTATAATACCTATAATTTTTGTAACAACGACTGAGCAAGATAGAAGTTATGATGGCTACATCTACAGAGCAGGGAATGCAAACCAAAATGTTCAATCGCTTAAAGTTAGCAATGAACTAGAAAATAGCAAGGTGTTACGGTCATAGCTAGGAATGAACTAAAAGAGCTTCGCACAAACAAGCATCCGAACCCGTAACATGGAGCTAAAACAAGGGACTTACATTAGGAGAAGCACTCGTGGGAGTCACAACAGATCTTCCGGGGGTTGATAGATCCGGTGATGAAGTACGCTACATGTGCTACTTGGGGGTGGAGAGACGGCCATTACACTTCATGGTTACTCATCTCATCTGCAAAAACGTAACGGCGCGTCGTTAGCACAAACAGATTCCCCAAGATTAAACAAGAACTTGCGGGCAAGCAATAGAAAAGCGACGAGAGAAGAGTTTAGATCATGCACGGCGCCGGTGAAGCAGATCCGGTTCATGCACAGCGGTGTCGGTGAGCAAGATCCGATGCGGTGGACGACGGATCCAGTGAAGCGGCTCAGCTGAAGCGACTGCTGTAGACTACTGGATGAGCATATGGTTTCGAGGTACGGTGGGGATGATCCGGTCCGGTTGATGACGGCGTCGATGAAGCGGCTCCGGCAGGCAGCCGGATGACGAGGATCGCGAGGGCTCGGGTAGGCCAGGGAAGTCCGGCGGGGATGTTCCGGTGCGGTGGTCGTGGAGGTGGGAGAGAGGGACTTGGGAAGTTCCGGTGGGTGGTCTGAGGGAAATGAATTTTTTTTGGGAGGGTTTCCGGGCTAGGGAGGTGGTGATCCAAAAATGACGGGCAGACCCCCACCAACCGACTTTGCTCGTCATCTCCACAGGGGTAGAATGGGAATTTGGAAGCGTGTGAAATTTTTGTATTTTGTGGGCGGGAAGTTTTGCCGCTATGAGATTTTGAATTTGGCTAAGGTCCAAGTATAATGATAAAAAATTGTGAGACCGTACTAGTACCTCTGTTCAAGGCCGAGTGCAAAATCAAATCATCATCACCTTGAATATCGGTCAGTACCATGATCATGATCTATCTCTGAAATTAGTGTATCCGCTAGATCTTGCAAAGTGTAATGATAAAAAGAATTGTGAGACCGTACTAGTACTTCTCTTCTAGGCCGAGTGCAACATCAAATCATCATCACGTTGAAAATTTGTTACCAACTTACCATGATCATGATCTACCTCTGAAAATGGGCGCATCCACTAAAACTTGCAAAGTATAATGATACAAATTTGTGAGACCGTACTAGTACTTATGTTCAAGGTCGAGTGCAACATCAAATCATCATTACATTGAAAATTGTGTTACCATGATCATGATATTTCTCTGAATTTGGCGCATCCGCTAAATCTCGCAAAGGATAATGATAAAAAAAATTGTGAGATTGTACTAGTTCTTATGTTCAAGGCCGAGTAGAAGATCAAATCATCATCACGTTGAAATTTGTTACAATGATCATGACATATCTCTAAAATTGGTGCATCCGCTAAATCTTGCACGTGGCGCATCTCGGTGCGGAGCAACAGGTCGGTGCTATCAAGGTTGAGGCATCGGTAGCGTCATCGGGCTCTCCTCTCTTGATAGATCTTCTACATGGCGCGGCGCACCACCCGCCGATAAGCAGTCACATGTGAGACCGAGGTGGAGACGTCCCCGGCATCCTCGAGGTGCGGCCGCCCTTCTACGAGCCAGCGTCGACTCAAGGTATGAATCCACGTGGTGTCGCGCCCCTTCTGCCGATGAAGTGGGTGCCTTAGATTTATTGTTCTTCTCTTATGATTATTTTGAGCCGAACATGTGTGCTCTTTCTCTGAATATATTGCTTGAAAAGCTTACCAAGTTACTTAAATTCACTTCGTTCTTAATCTTGCGAGCTAATATTGTTATTTTTAATGAACGGTGAGTGCGCGCAAGCAGCATTATTTGTGGGTGTGTTGAGCTGTTAGGCATAAGTCGAAATCCTCATCTAAACGAGGCCTCAGCTTAACACATAAAAAAGGTGTTCAATCTCGCCCACAATACCCTCTTCTTTCCTCTCCCTTTATTGGAACTTGTTTTGCAGACAAGGAAAGTGGCACGTGTAATGTGAGTAAAACCTCTTAGCCAAAATCATCTACGAGCAAGATTTTCTATATTGTAGATGCCCCAATTGACTCTCATCCCCAAAGTAGTTTTTTATGTCAGTATAGACTTCTTTACTGGATGTATACTATCGTACATGGCATGCATTTGCCTAATGAGCAGCATTGTATTGCTATTCTAGCCAACCTCGATCGATATGTCAAGCTTCATGCACGAGATGCCATGTTTAATTTACTCCTCGCTTTGATCCATATTTCTTGGTGTGAAATGAATGTGAATCGGAGGGAGTACTTTTCTTAGATAGTACTATATCATTTCAAAAAAAGTACTACTACATCACAAATGCATCAAAAGAGTACTACATCACAAGACCACCACGGTTGTACTAGTAGAGTTTAATGCTGAACTTCCAAAGGGATTAAGATTACACATATGAACTTTAAACATGACCAGGAGCATGAGGGCCAGCAGCAAGGGCGTTGACGTGGAGCAAGCTAGGCAAGACGTAATTCTGGAGGAAGAGGCCATATGATGCGTGCTTGGCCTTGGTTGCGGGCGGTGCTTCCCCTATGTACTTAGGCCTACACCCATCGCATGTTGGATCAGGCCGTGGATGTCCTTCTAGAGAAATTTGCCACATAATGGGCAAAATAGCTCCCCGCGCATGCGTAAACGAATTTCACCACCCTTCGACCCGCTTGAGAACATAGCGGCTTTTCCGGTCCCCTGCGCACCTTGTTGTTGTCCATGTCATCGAATACTCCTATGAATTATTAAGTACTACATAATCAGGTTTTTTATGACAGATCGAATAAATACTCCACTAACATAATCAAACCTTAGAAACCCTAAAATTAAATGTGTAGAACAAGTAAATGGCAGAAGAAATCGTAATAAATCATGAGAAACCCTATGAACAACCATGAACAAAAGCCACAACAATTGCAAGTCCACTAAGTATGAACACATAAATTGATTATATGACTACATGGCAGATTAGTCGAAATTAAACTAGAATCTGATCTTACGAATCGTAGAATCAATTACATCTACAAGAACAAGGTAGGATATCAAATCAATCAAGAACCAGGCTCGTGCAAACCATGTGAACAACAATATGACACAAAGAGGATTGGGACAGTTTCGGTAAAAAAGAAGTACCTCCTCGTCATCACCCTCAACATCCTCCTGGAACTGAACGTTTGGGCCGAAATCGTCGAAGGGGTCGAGGTTCGCGTCCAGCATCGTGCCTAGGAAGACCTCGCCGTGGTGGCCTGCAACGCCGTGCACATCTTCGGCGGGATAAACAACGTTGGTATCCACCTTCTGCTCGACGGCCAGGATGCCCGTTTCGACCGAGGTCGAAGAACCAGACAAGCAGAGGAGACGAGCGGCATGGGTGCCCGGTGAAGCCTCACCCGTCGTGACGGCCAGGACGCCCATTTCGACCGAGGTCGAAGAATCCGACAAGCAGAGGAGACGAGCGGCCTGGGTGCCCGGTGAAGCCTCACTCACCGCGACGGCCACTACCGTAGAGGCATCCTGTGCGTGGGCGGTCACCTATTGCTCCGCCTCGTATGCAATACCTGTCTTCATGCTGCTGCGGTTGGAAACGGGAAAGTCGATGCCTCAGAGGTGCGGTGAGTGGATGGGGGGTTTTCACAGTGTGGGGGAGGCAAGTTGGGGGAGTGGAGAGGACGAGCTCGCGAGAGATGATGAGGCCGATTATGTTATAGCCTCTGACTCTCTGTATCCAGTAGTGGACGCGTGAAGTCATGCATGTACTCGACTTTCCACTTTCTGGGAGACGTGTACGAAACTTTTTTTGGACCATTTAACTTCATGTGGGACTCATGTATACCAATACTTCCAAACGTCATAAGTAATTCAAAATCATTCAGAATAATATGAGACCTTAACATTTTATTTTTTGTGTCAGATATTGTCTATGAAAAATAACATCCTTCAAAATATAAATCCCCTATGCCAATCCGATCATGCCCGTCTACTCCAACTAGCTTCCTCGAGTAATTTGTCACCTTACATTCTTAAAATGAACCAAAATTTGGCACAGGGGTGCATCATCACATGGAAAATGATGTTACCATTCTGTCTTCCCATTTTTTTTGAATTTTTCAAAATTGTCATGCCCTAACGGAAAAATGTACTCCTTCTAAGAAGCATGTATCAGAATGGCATTACCAAAACCTAGGGGTGGGGTGGGGGAGGGGGCACATGGTGGTGTGATGATACATCACATTTGGACCACACAACACCATTTGGACCAACCAAAAAAACCCACCCTACACAAACCCTGGTCAAAACTAGTTTGACGAATATTACAAAAGTTGTACGGAGTACATAATTCAGAAACCGTCAGAAATATACGAAGCATTCAGGAGTCCCCAAAGTCAGTGACTTTGAGTCACTTACAACTGTGGTCCACATATCAGTCACCCAAAGTCATGGCAAAGTCAGCTTGGCAAAGTCACCGACAGACAAAGCAAGCAGTGAACAGACAACTCCGTAGCACTGAAAAGACATCTCACAGAAAAGGCTAGTACTACCTTTTCTTCCCGGATAAGCAAAAATAGCTGATCGGTACTGACGAAATGCACCAGGTCCGCAATGTACTCGAGCTATAAGTGAAGCATGCCTACCACTCGAAGAGGAAATTCAAGATTCCACCGGATCCCCATATCACTCTTTGCATAAAACACGGACATATCTTTTGCACAATTCACCACTTGTTGGTCTAATCTATCGCAGCTTCCATCAGTTGGTCATCTAATTAACGATTTAACGGATTAGAAAAATAAGCGGTGGAATTAGAAGTACTAGTAGCAAAATGTGCAAAATATACCGTCCTTCCCGAGGGGGTTGTCCGAAGAGGGCCGGATGACAATGTCCCGGTGCATCCAAACGAGAGGGGTAGTTTCTAATACATGTAAGAAATTATTTTAAAAAAAGGTACATATTAAGTAGTACAACTATTAGTACAGTACTACTATTTCGAGGGAAAATGCCATGTCGTGTGACCTCTAATCAATGAGTAGAAGTTGTAGGTGCGCATAACATGCATTGCTGAAAGCTGGTTCCGCTGGAATTTGAGCTCAGCCGGGCGGATTCTGCGAAGTTCGCCCGACGTCACTCATGTATCCCACCAAACTGCTCACTTCTTTCAATGTCTCTTCTCTTTCACTGCAGCTCTCCAACATCAGGTGCATCAACTTATCTTGTGCCTTCTGCCTCTCGAGAAGGGCAAGGATGGCGATGTCAGCATATTCAAGGTTCAACTTTTGGAGCTGTACTTTATCCTGAAGAAGGATTTTGTACTCTATATCAGACTTGTCTCTTTCGAGGCACACAGTCTTGAGTATGCTGCTGGCTTTCTCCGCTGATGCAATGTTCCTCTCTTTCTGCTTAATCAACTCGTTCTTCAACATGTCACGCTCATTGCGAAGGCTGCAAATGAGCTCCACAAGAGTTTTCGAATTTTTCTTCTTGGCAGCCAAATCGTCTCGGAGGCGATCACACTCTAAGCTGAGCTCCTCGTTTTTTTCCATCAAGATGGCGACAGTGGTGTCGATAGTCGGCGCCGCTTCCTTCAGGGCGAAATCATCGGTAGCAAGTAAGCGCAAAGGAAGAAGAAGAAGAAGAAGAAGATAACTACACAGTGCTTGGTGCTACCTCATTTCGCCGGGGTAGGGCCGGGTTGAAATCATCGGACGACGATGATTCCTTGGTCGTGGAAGTTGGTGCAGTACGGGCGTCGTTGGAACTTCCAACCCTTTAAGATGTATAACCATAGAGACTCTTAAAGAGCTTGAGCCTGGGCAAGAAGAAACGAAAGTACATGGCGAAGGAAACTAACCCGGTGAGCACAGCACGGACGCGTTTCGGCGGCGGCGGCGGCGGCGGCGACGGCGAGCCCACTTGGTTTCTGGAACCGTCTCTCGAAATTTCGAGCCGGCGTTTTTTATCCGCGTACTTGACCGCCGGCGACCTGAAGTTTGAACACATTAATTGCTGGAGGAGAGAGCGATGAAAGAAACGAAAGTACATGGCGAAGGAAACTAACCCGGTGAGCACAGCACGGACGCGTTTCGGCGGCGGCGACGGCGACGGCGAGCCCACTTGGTTTCTGGAAGCGTCTCTCGAAATTTCGAGCCGGCGTTTTTCTCCGCGTACTTGACCGCCGACGACCTGAATTTTGAAGACATTGCTGGAGGAGAGAGCGACGAACAAATGTTTGTTAGGTGGAGAGAGGAAGAAAGTGAATGGAACGAGAGAGTTTAGCGTTTTGCCCTTATAGTCATAGTCGCTAACCGTGACGCGGGAAGGTTGGTCGTCGGCGTTTAATGGTCTCCCGCGTGGAAACCGAGGCGACCACGAGGCAGCGGCTGGCCACGCGGCGTCCAGTCGCCTACGCCACCGTAAATGAGGGTAGTTGCCTACCACCACCAGGTGACATGCACCTTTTGCATGTCACCGTGTGACATGCGGCCTAAATTCAAATTTAAACATTGCGAAAAAAATCATGCATCCGGTGACATGCCCATGGCATGCCACCGATAAAGAGTTCCGTGCCATGCACTCTGGCACTCTGCGCCGTCTTGGATCAGAAAATGAGCGAAGAACGAGGACGAGGCACTAGTTCAAATTTAGGATGAAGTTTAAGTTTTATTTTGGTTTAAATTAGATTAGAGGGAGTAGTACTCTTACTTTATTACTCGTACTTGTGTTAATGTAGTAGTATTATTATAGTGGTGTACTTGCGTTCATGTACTTGTTTCAGCTGTTTTGGTGAAGGAGACATGCATCACCTTTTTTGGTGATGTATCTAGTCGTCCTGTAGCCCTTGTCAAATTCCTCTGATATACTGATGGGAGGGCTTGTTCACCACATACTAATGGGAGCCCTTGTCAAATCGTAATCATAGCCAAAAGGCGCATTTTTTCCCGATATTACTCGATGCTTAAGGCGCGGGTGGTTGTGGTTCAGTTATCTCCCTAATTTGCACCTGCTTTCCCGTTTCCACTAGTCGAAAGTCGAAACCCGGCCACATTAACCCAAGATCCTGAAGCCGCCGCCTCAACCCTAGCCGCCTCCAGTTCTTCCTCCTCCATAGATTGGTTCCCCCTCCTCCGGTTGGCTTCGCCGGCGTCAGGAGGAGTGGGGAACCCGATCTATGCGTGGAGTTTCGAATAAAAGTATTGTTTTCATTAGATTATATTAGATTATGTTAGGATTTTGGTAGCCGCCTTCTTGTTGGTTTCCCCTCAATGGAGATGGCATCGTCTGCAATAAGTGATCTTCGGCCTTTCGTTCGGCGACGAGATCTTCTTCCCGGCGTCAATGGTGGTCTTGAACGATCACAATTTTCTAGGTATGGGCCTTTGGATCTTGCTTCGCCAGATCGATTTTGGATCTTTTGTCTTTGTTGCCGCGGGGAGGATTATCCTCGCAGTTTTTGTCCCGGCTGCTACGTCCTCGACAATGGTGATTCGTACTCTCGGCTCTCCATCGACGATGACAAAGCTAGTGGGTTATTATTCCCTGATATACTGGGTGTTGGTACTCTTGCCGATGTTGTATGACTCGCTTTAATGGTTGCGTGCGTGCACACGGCTTTGGCATTGCGGCTCAAAAAATTATGGGAGAACTTTCATCGGTATCTACAGTGTCTATGGTTAGTTATCTATTTTTGGCTGCCTTCGTAAAAGTACAAGATTGTGTTCGGAAGAAGAAAAAAATTGAAGACCTCGAAGATTTGTTACTATCTTTTAGACTTTATTTTGTAATCGTTGGAGTCAGTTCATGTATCTCTACCATGTACTATTTGTTGCTATGAATATATGTGGTATTGATTGTCAAAAAAAAAAAACCCAAGATCCTGAAAAACTGTTGGTCTATCCCGAGAAACGAGGAGGTTTAAGGAAACGAGGAGTCCAGCGCGTGCGGAAGGAGCTTTAATCGTGCGAGCATGCAGGGGCAAAATGAGGAAACTAGCGATTACTTTCTCTCCTGCCAGCCTTATACCTTAATAAATGGGCAAACCGAGCACGTTGTAGCTAATCCTTTTATTAATTAAGCAGCTATATTAGTCAATAAGATTGCCTTATGTTTTTCCTCGCTTTCGCCAAGCCCTTATTTGTAACCCGCAGAAGGAGCTCGGACGGGAGGATTTCAGCTTTAGTTGACCGTTCCGTGCGGACGTGTGGGGCTAGTAGAAAGGGACCGCGTGGGACAGGACGAGACCGCGTTTGGTTGTACGTGAGCAGGAGCTGGGTTCTGTCTCTCTCGGCGCGAATTGGCATTTTTAAGAGCACCTTTTCCCCCTCTCTGTCTCTTTGTCTTTTTTAACCAAATTAGTATCAAATCTAGAGAAGCTTGCATTTCTGTCTTTCTTCAATTATTTGTGCCTTTTGGCCCTCGTTGTTTGCCCAATATGGCAGCAAATCTAGTACTCCCTCTGGTCCATATGTATGTAGTTAAATCTAGAAGCAAATCTCCAGGGTAATGTACTCCGTACGACAAATTCACAGTAATAGTAAATCGAGAAAACAAAGTAGGGCCAACAAAATATAGTAGAATAGGGATAGATAATAGGGATCCCTCCCTAGATAATAAGCTGCATACACAGCAGCCAACAGGTTCGAGGTTCTTCACAACACCATCATACTAACAACATAACAACAAGGGATCCCTAGCTAACAACAAAATAGAAGCTGCTTTGCAGCAGCAAAGCACACGTCCGAGACTCCGCCTACCCCATCCGCCTCTCGCCTCCACTTGTTGCTCCCCTTGGGAGCCTTGGGCTTGAGTGGAGGCATGCGCCCGGCGGAGATCTCCACCCGCTGGATGCTGCGGAGGTGCATGCCGAGCGCCATGTGCTTGGCGCGGAAGGAGTGGGGGTTCACCGACGCGCCGACCTTGGGGTTGGTGTTGCCGATGTTCTCGGCATGCGTGAGGAGGCGCTTGAAGTCGGTGCGTCGCCAAGCCTCCTAGTGCGAAGGGGCACTCGTAGACACCCTTGGCGAAGTAGGAGACGTATCGGCCGACCCTGCAGCCTCCGCAAGACACCGGCGAGTCTTGACGTCATGGTGCTCGTCGTCGCTCGCCAACGTCGCTGCCAGACAGCTGATCCATATCAAACGGGAACTATTAGTGAATGAGATGCAACGATGACTAACGTGCATGATAACAAAGTAAGGAAAAACAGAGCAGCCTCAGTTAGAGTGGACACGATTATATGTCTACAGGGATGGTGTTAGCGAACCATAGCTCATGCACAACACATTTGTACACAGCAATGGTTCGCTGAACCCACTCTGTAAAAATTTGTGCCCAACGATTCATCATAGGCAAAGAAACAGATTCCAGATCTGATTTTGAACAGATTCCAGAGTATTTGCAAAATTAAACGGTTGATATCTTTTGATTCGTGCATAAAATAACTGACTGAGATCCCATAAATTAACTAATTGAGATCCCATTATTACTTGCATAAATTAACCGAACGGCCAAACTCCAAATCTTAAACGAAATCAAGAAGGGATCAAAGCAAAATGGAATAAAATCGGCGCAAATATTAACCCAATACTCAACCATCTACAGATCGGCACTAATAGTTACTAGGGAACCAGCAAAAATAGGGTTCAAAGAGGAATGGGGAACATAAAAGGGAGCAACCCATAGTTACCTCGTTCCATGGGTCGTCCATGCAGGTGTCGTAGGGGTTCGGAGGCGAGATGTACGGCACCTCTGAAAGGATCGTATGCCGCACCTAGAGGGGGGGGTGAATAGGTGCTAACCAATTTTTAGTTCTTTTTCAATTTAGGCTTGACACAAAGGTAAATTCTCTAGATATGCAACTAAGTGAATTTACCTATATGACAAGGTTATCAACTAGGCAAGATATAGCTACGCAATATATAAGAGATAGAGTGGGATAGAGGTAACCGACAGTGGAGCACGCGATGACACGGAGATGATTCCCGTAGTTCCCTTCCTTTGCAAGAAGGTACGTATACGTTTGGAGGAGTGTGGTTGCTACGCAAGCCAAACCAACAGCCACGAAGGCTTCACTCGGATCTCCCGTGAGCAACGCCACGAAGGCCTAGCCCACTTCCACTAAGGGATTTCCTCGAGGCGGAAACCGGGCCTTTACAAGGTTCTTGGGGCACACATCCACAACCGAATTGGAGGCTCCCAAATCAGTAACAATACAACAATCAACAACAACACATCAACACAAATCAACTAGGGAACCAAATAGGAACACTAGCATGAGATCCCTCAAACAAATGAGGGGGAAATGAGAATCGCTTCGGTGAGGATGTAGATCGGTGGCTTCTCCTTCGAATCTCCAAAGATCAAGAGCTTTGGTTGGGGGAGGAAGGAGATCTTGCAAATCTTGTGTTTCTTGAGGTGGATCTAATGGTGGTGAAGCTTGGCAGATTTCTTGTGCAATGATTGAGGAAAGAGGTAAGGAAGAAGAGGGGTATAAATACCCCTCCCCAAAATCCAGTCGTTGAGCATTTCGGGGGGCCGGATAATCTGCCCTAAGTAAGGGCCGGATAATCCGCCCCCCCCGGATAATCCGGCCTCCAGGTACAAAACCATGACAATGTCCGGGCAAATGTCCGGCCCCTATACTGAGCTGCTTTTCTTCAGGTCCTTAGACATTTTTCGAGGGGCCGGATATTTCTGAAATGTCCGGCCCGGATAATCCGGCCCTGGGACAAAACCAGGACAATATCCGGGCAAATGTCCGGCCCCTATACTGAGCTGCAATTCCTCAGATCCTTAGCCGAAATCCTGGGGCCGGATATTTTGGAAATATCCGGCCCGGATTATCCGGCCTGATGAACTTTTTCTGATTCCTTTTTGACAGCACCGACCACATCAAGCACACATACAAATGTATCTATATAATCCCTGTACCACTTTAAACAACCATTAGTGTATCACATACATTGACATCAAACACTCAAAACAATATGAGAGATGTTCTTTCAATCTCCCCCTCTTTGGTGTTTGATGACAATATACGGATTTGCAAGAGAATCATTATAGAGACAAGCATGATGGAAAAACAGAGAGGCACTCCCCCTACATGTGTGCATATAAGTAATTTGCATTTGAATACAAATACACTACACATAGGAGCAAGGTGCCTCAACACAAGAGGTATCCATCATGAGCTCTAACAAGAGACATATACATATATGAAGTTGAGATATGGTGCTAGAAATCATACCCATGTGTAGATATATGATACGGAGATATAGCATCACACATAATATAATAGTCTTGATCTCAACATATAGAAATCCGAAAACCATAACAATGTCTCACACCACATAGCACATAGTTTTAAACGGAACACAACCAAAGCAACTAGTTCAAATAAGAGGGAACACAAGCAATAAAGGAATGATAAACGCATATGCTTGTGCCCAAACCATGCAAATCCCCGAGAGAGTTCCTAATAGAACGCTTCTCCCCCTTTGGCATCGAGACGCCAAAAAGGGGACAAGCGCGATGCTACTCGCCCCATGGGGATCACTCGGAGGCATCATCATCATCGGACTCTTGCGCCTTTTCTTCTTCTTCTTCTTCTTCTTCTTCTTCTTCTTCTTCTTCTGCTTCTTCATCAGTGTCAGGTGCATCCGGAGAACGGCGAGTGAGACTGGACCTCTGAATGCAACTATCAAGATCACTCCACGGAACCTGTGCGGAATGCCACCCGCTGTAACCTGGGTGAGCTGGAGGCTGAGGAGGGGGTCCTTGCTCACCACCGAGCTTGTGCGGAATAACCGCCCGAGTATGCTTAATCTCAGCCCGCTCCCGGCTGGCCGCAAAGTTCTCCTTATGGATCTCAATGTTCATGCAAAGGATGTAACGCTGAAACCAACTGAGCCTGTTCACTTGTTTCTTCATAGCAGGGAGGTCAGGATGGCGAGCAGGAGCAAATTGTTGACGTCAGAAACCCACTGGCGGGCAGAGACGGGCAACACCGTAGAGCCGGGAACAACTAGGGCTGCAGCTGGCCCCAGTCCCTCTGAGCGACGGCCCGCAAAGCCTCCTGGTCGCACGCACCGATGTTTATCACAAGGGCGTGCCACCTGACCTATACCTGGTCGTGAAGGTGTGGACGATGCCTCGCTTAGTTTCCTGCAGGGCACACACATAAACGTTAAATACGAGCCTCGATCGGCTCTCGAGGTTATCCCGTGAATCGGCTCAAAGAGCCGATCCACCCATGATTCGGACAAGGTGTCCGAATATATGGTGGTCCCGCTTGATCAAGGTAAAGCTAATGAGATCTACGACGATGTGGGGTTTTCACCGCATAATCGGATCGTCCTACTCCAGGTTGGGCCTCGCGGCCACGCACGGTGATCGTAAGCCGATCCTAAACAAGGCCTAAAAACCAACACGAGGTTGATCCTCGGAACATCCCGCTTAGGGCCAACGAACGACACCCTACGTGCCGCTGGATCCTCCCCCTTTGTAAGGCCTAACTATTGCAGATATTAAACTAATCCTTGTAGAACAAGGAGCAATCGTAACGGATCAGATCTACTAAACTATGATCAAGCGGGATGCCGCCCCTACACCTAAGATAGGTGTAGGGCGGCTAGACATGCAAGGGTTGCACTACGAAAGCATGTAATATGAAGAACAATGCTAACCCTAACATGTCTAAGATAACTACATTGCTCGCCATCAAAAAGGCTTCAAGACGAGCAACGCATGAACAACGTAGGCAGGCTTGTGCCGCCTAGATCGCAAGATGCGATCTAGGCAGCATGACGCTTACCGGTAGAAACCCTCGAGACGAAGGAGTTGGCGATGCGCCGAGATTTGTTTGTGGTTGAACGTTGGTTGTTGTTTATTCCATAAACCCTAGATACATATTTATAGTCCAGGGGACTTTCTAATGTGGGCGTGCACCAAACCGTGCACGAGTAAGATTCTATCTCTAAACTAAGATGCGATCTAATATGTTACAGATACACGGGCAATTAAGCCCAACTTGGTATAAAAGGCCGATTCATGTATTACTTCTATATATATATTCTTCACGTCCATCTTGATCGCGGCCCACCTCTGACTCGGTCAAATTCTGGTGATAACACATGCCCCCCTGGTTTTGGAAATGACATTTCCAAAATCATTACGCTTCCTTTCGTCGGGTCATGTCGTGGCAGAACTGTTGCAGTATCCGTCATCATGATGCCCTGCCTTCTCAACTTCTCCGCGTGACCTGGCAGTTTTTTTTTTTTAGGCACCACTTCCTCGGAAACTGCTGTGGCATTGAACTTCCACTATATCCCCTTTTATTTAACCGCTCTGCACAGTTATATTCTTGCACCTTCTTCGCATTAGTACTCCAAAAGCCCTCCTGTGCCACCATGTCCTCTTCCTCCTCTGCTTCATCGGATCTTTCCGCCCAGTCCTCTTCGTCTCGCGAGCCGACGCCGGAGCCGAGCCCGGCGGAGGTCCACGCAGCGAACACCCGTCGCGCCATTGCGGCCGGGGAGGAGTCTAGCCATGACTTCTCCCTTTGGTCAGAGGACGACAAGTCCTTGACCGACGGGGAAAGCGGCCTCCGCTTCCTCGTCGATGGGACAGCGGAGGAGGAGAGCGACGATGATCGCTTCTCCTGCGACTTCTCCTCTCCCGAGGAGGAGGAGGAGGAAGAAGAGGAGGAGGAGGAGGACGACACCTCCTCCGACGAGCCCCCGGCCAAGCGGTTCTTCCCCTGGCCGGGAAACCTCAGCGACTTCGACAGTGATGATGACGATGCTGACGAAGAAGACGAGGACAACGAAGGCCCGGTCGGCGGCCATTGGAGCGACGACGAGCCTGCCGGGAGTAGCGCCGACGGCGGTGACGACGACGACGGCGAGGGCAGCGACGGCCCATAGATAGGACATCTAGCATAGGACCAGTAGCAGTAGGTGGGGCCATGTATCCCCTAGTGCTTCCTTTTGGGAGAAATCAGCTCCTTATGTAAGAAATCAATCAATGAAGAACTTTCCCCAATTCGATTTTGCCGATTTCTTTCGAGACAATTTAGCCGATTGTCCATTGTACTGATCCTGCCGATTCGTCCCCTTTGCCAATGCGTAACGAGCCGATAGCAACGCATCGGTCCTTCGACATTTACCCTTCCATTCTTCAACTGATGGTTCTCTTTCCGGTAGATACTGTGGGACCTCCAAGAGAGCCCTTAAATTTCTTCCACCGGTCTCAGCGATCCCTCTCAGCAAGCGCTTATTATTCGTGAAGAAGGTTGCAACGAAGATCAGCCGATGATACTTCAATCGGTTCCTCAATAGAGCATCTACCAGGCCTGTTGCCCCCCGAGTCTCAGCCAAGGCAAAACAGAGACGAGGATACGCAAATTAGCTGTATGGACCTGGTCTTGATCATGTCTGAGGGAGTTTCTTATGCGAGCCAGCCGATTTGAACATGAATCGGCTTCTCAAAGCGTAAAGCCTTCAAGGTGAGCTGCCCCCGAGCTTTTTCGGTTCTTGCCGGCCAGATCGGCTCCCTTCCTTCGGTGGATCTGATGCAATCCATCCTTGACCTGATCTGCACGTCCAGGCTGCTCTTGGCCTTGTCCTTGAAGAGAGGATCCGAGCTCTTAAGCTACTCCATTAAGGAGTTCTTTCATTAAAACCCTCTTCGTGCTCCATTGACCCTCTGATCGTATCAGTTACTCCTCTTGAGTCGATGGCCATGCATCGGCTTTTATATCCTTAAGTCGATGTCTGCTGCATCGGCTGTGCTCGAAAATTTTCGAATTTTCAGAATTTTTTTTTTACGGCCGACTAATGTATCGGCCCCCACATTCCAATACCCATCACCAAAAGATGAGACGCTTCCATTACATATCCTCGTGTTCTATCTACCTGGGTGCCCCCCCGAGCCGATTCTGTCAAGCGAATTGATGGTATCGGCTCTGTTGGGTAACATGTTGAACCCAGGCAGAATGGTGGGTGAGGATAATTTTGGCCGATTGCTGGAATCGGCCTCCACGTTGCTTGCTCGGTGAAGGTTTTGTAAGTCCCCTTCATAAATTTTTGGGGCCGATCGCAAGGACCAGCCTCGCCATGTTCGTGCCAGCCGATGTTTCATCATCGGCTTTCCTTTGCTTGGGGCGCCACTCCATTTTTCGTGGACGTCCCTCTTCATCCAGGGTTCGCTGAACCTTCGCAGCCAGATCAGGCCTTGCCTTCCTCAATGTATGCAAGTATAACCTCTCGGCTTCTTCCAGGCCGCGCAATCGTTGAACCCTGCGTTTCTGGGAACGGCTGAGTCCGTCAGGGCACCACCTTGGCCGGTGGTACCTGTCTTCTTCTTCTCCCTCGTCTTCCGAATCTTCGAGATCTTCCAACCGAGGGGACTCAGCCTCGTTTGCTCCGTGGCGGGAGAGGTCCTAAGCGCTCGAACACGGACACGTTGGCTGCCTCCTTCTTCTTCCGGTTGCATTCGGGCAATTGCCGATTGTTGGCAATCGGCTCATTCCTCGAATCCCAAGCAAGTGCTCGAAGAAAGGACAATCCCAGTGCTCCGTCCTCGTCGTCTCGCTCCTTTGCCTTTCCTTTGGCACAACGCCCGTGCTCCTCCTCATCGCGATTATGCCGACGATGTCTTCCTGGCTTCTCTAGCCGTACGATCTCTTTCATCATCATCGCCGGACCGTCGGCGTTGGTCGTATCGACTCACATACTTGTTGAGGAGGTGATCGGAGAGAGGTCGCCGATATCTTATGTTCTTCACTTCTCCCTCTCGTTACGTAGCGCTTGCCGTCTTGGCGGAGCCGATCGCGTGGAGCGGCTTCCTCTGTTTCTTTGCTATGAGAGCAGCTGCCCTCATCTCCATCCTTGCCAGCGTGGTGTCCAAGATCTACCATGTTGATATTGCACAGGAAACCCGGCTGGCACTCTGCATGGCAAGCATACTCCACCATGTTTACGGCGGGAAAGGGGTGTGTGTCGACCTTCATGGCGTATTGGTTGAAAATCAACCGTCCGTTTTCTATCGCCGCTTGGATGTGCTGACGCCACTGTGGGGCCCCGGACTAGCTGTCCGAAACACCCGTTATGCATACTCATTCACGATCCCATGATCAGTGTGTCGTGAAGGCATAACCGAACTGGTATCAAATACATCATCCATTTCAGTACCGAATAAAAAGATTACAACAGGTCACCTGACCAATACTTACATAAGAGCCGCAATGGCAGGAGATCAACAATCACACAGCGGAAATACTTCAAACGAAAGCGTTCGCGTGGCCCAAGTCATGCCATAACCCTACAGGCAACTGACTGGGAAGACGTTCCTAGCTCGCACAGACGTCGTCGACTCCTTCTTCATCTGCCGGATTCCACCAAGTCTGGCCAAGTAAATAGCCAGGGGCAAAGCCATGAGTACATTATGAATTGTACTCGCAAACCACCTTAGAGAGAAGTAAAGGATATGCATATTTGGCAGTAGCAAGGATCAGGCACTAAACTCAGGGCGACAAGGAGCGAGAGGTGGTTCCTCTCGAGAGTATGACATCTTTATATCTTTGTTGAAAACCTTTTTGTAAACCATTTTGCTTGCAGACTAATAGGTAAGGGTGACCCAATTTAACTTCAGCCATCTCATAAGCCCATTTCCTTTCCAACTTTCCACCGTACCTCGCAGGTACCTTTCTACCAGTCCCACTGGCGTCATTTTCCCAAACCAATATTTTAATAAAACACCTTTGTAAAACAAAACTCCTTTTGATACTCAGCACTTCCTTTCCCACGTCCATTGCCGCGGACACGGCTATTCGAATAGATTTTTCACTCGCGAGAGGTTGTACACTTTCCCCACAAGATCCGAACACTCATCGTGTGGGCATCATCCCCGCATAACAACTTATGCCACGACAAGTGCCCGATCGTAGTTTTTCGCCTGCTCGCCTTAGCCTAAGACATGCCTAATGAGTTGTACCTCCCAACACCAGAGTCCGGGCTGCCGTTTTCCCAGGAGTTGCAAAGTCCCCGACCACCCGACCCTCCGGAATGCCATCCAAACACTTAGGCATCTTTCAATGGGAGCTCATAAGTTGTACCCCGCGTACCTACACAATGGCAAATGGGTTGCGTCCCTTCACATGGGAAGAACCCCGGTCGAAGCGTCCATGGTCGGACTGCCACTACACTTGCAGGACTCAATCTAAGGCGAGACAAACTACTACACTACGCCCCGTCCCACTAAAGGGTAATGTGGTTGTACTGGCTGGGTCCGGTGATGTACTCAGTCAACTAAAGGTTTTCGAAAACAATTTTCTTCACTTGCCTCCAGCAAAACTTCTCTTCATAAACCTCTTTCCCTCCATAAACTCACACTTGGGCAGGGCTACCCCATTCCAAGGTTTTCGAAAACACTTCTTTTCTTGAAAACAATTTTCGTAAACATTTTTCCAGGGCTCCCGACCTATAGTCCACTTCTTCTTCGAAAAATTGGCGACAAGGATGACAAGGTGGTAAGCACCCTATCACTAGTAGAGAGGTGTTCAGTAGGTACCAACGAGGGCTGCACCCTAAGGGTGGAATAATAAAACTCCGGGTGGCACTAACCACCGAAATAATAAATAAAAGACATGCATTTTATAAAACCTACAATAATGCAAGAGCAAGATATATAGGATCAGAGATGCATCAAGAGGTGGCTTGCCTTTGTTGGCTATATGTCCCTGGACTTCATCTTCATGAATCATCAACTCTTTCTTCCTCTTCGAAATCCTCACCAAGATCCTCTCCTTCTCCGATAGCGTTCGCATTCTAACGTCGCAAAAGAAAAGGGAGAACAATCAACACATGTCCATAGCATCAACCACTCATACAAAAACATTATCAAACCACTCAATCAGAGGCACTAAACACACAAAATAAATAGCACCTAGGGCTAGATGGTCATTTTATTTATAAAGGGGGCTAATATTATTGTCATCGGAAAAGACCTTAATCAACATCTATTTGCTAAAAAGGGTTCTGCCTCTCATCAAAACCTAAACTACACAATCAAAGGTGGCTAATGAACTTTGGAAACCTCCAGTTGGGGTCTGGTGCCAAGGTTCATTAAAAAGCATTTTAAGCAAAAACAACTAAATTTCCCTATGGGTAAAATAAGCACTAGCATCAAATTAACAAACCACTCCAGAATAATGCACAAAATATTTTGGTAAAATCATAGAGAGTAAAGCTTGGTTTTATAAAGCTACAGGAATTGGATTCACTAAATTTGGGTTTTCTAAACAAAAGTTATGATTTTCATAAAACCAGAAATGACTTATGAACCATTTAAATGGTATAAATTTTTCAGTGAGTCAGAAAAATGTATGCCGCATACCTACAGAAAGCTAATGACATGTATAACACACATGCACAAGAATCATATGCAAATTAAATCGTAAATAACCTAAACAATTAAATTAAGACAGAAACCAGAGCACTCCAATACCTAGACCAGCACTAACCAGAGCATCTCCAACCAAAACAAAGCATACCCCTGGATAGCTAAGAACAAATGTGAACTAACCCCACTAGATTTGTATTTTTCTGAGTTGTAAAAGAATTTACACAATTAAAATACCGATAAGGTGCCCTGTTTCAGATATAAATTCACCAGACTTAATATATAACTCTAAAAATCATTTCCTTTGGTAAGGAAATACCCTATTACCATATCTACTGGTAGCATTTGGATTTGCTTCAAGATCATGTGTAGGTTTTGAATTAAAAAACAGAGAAGTGCCTTCTGGTCAGATTTTAATTTAATTATCAAACAAAATCTAGGAGGCTTTTGCATGTGGGACCAGTGCCAAATGAAAGGTACTCATATGTGTATTACTACATAATTAACCCCATTCAAAAAGAGCTAGTACAACCCTCATGTTAAATAAACTACACAATCTGCAACTATTTAAAACCAGATTTATATAACGCAGATACAGCATCAAACAGTACATGCAAGCAATTATTCCTGGTAGGGAAAACCTCTGTGAGCATCTAGAACTTTGAATCAACTCATTTGGTTACTGGACGAATTTATGGTATTTCAAAAACGGGACAGAGATTTACTGGCAGATTAATTGAGAGAAAAATGGAAAAGGAAATCGGGCCGAAACCCTGGCCGAGCCAGATCCGGCCCAGATCGGCTGCAGCCGCGCGGGAAATGCCCACGCTCAAAACGGCCCGGGCGGGGCCCGCCGGTCACGCGGCCATGCAGGGCCAGGCCTGCATGCGGCCGTGGATGGCCGATCGGGCGGCGCACAGCGAGCGCACCCGCAGCGACGGTAAAACGGCGGCGCTGCCGCGTTCTGTCGACGGAGAAGGAGGGAGGGCTCACCGTGGGGCTCGTCGACGACGGCTGAAGGAGGCGGAGAGGCGCAGAGGCCGAGATGACGCTGCGGCTTGGTGAGGACGCGTACGAGGGCGGCGCCGGGAGCAGCTCAGCTTGCCGTCACGGACGCGCATGCAGGCTCCAGGGCGTCGGCGCGGTCGTGCGTGAGCACGTCGTCGCAGGTCACAGCGGCACGGACGTCGACGGGGACGGTGCAGAGTAGGACGAGGAGGGCGGAGTCTGCGTGACCCGGTGTCTCAGTCGTGTGCAGTCGCGGCACCGTGACGGGTGGCATGGTCGGGATCGAAGACGTCCGACGACGGAGCTCCGTGACGGCCCTACTGGTGTTTCCCTGTGCATGCATAGGGGCTGGTTAGGTTGGGGAAAGAGAATAAGGATAAGGGGACAGAGGGAAAAGAGCAGAGGAGGGTGACGGCCTCGTTGATGACGAGAACCACGGCGGCCTTCATCTCCGGCTAGGAAGGGAGCAACGGAGCAACGCAGAGCTCCGTCTCCCGTGCCCTCAGAGAGATTGAGAGGAGTAAGGAGGAGAGGGAGGTGGCGTGCTCACACAAGGAGGCCGGGGTGCGGGCTAAAACAAAAGGGGTGAGGCCAGCCACCGCCATCACGGCGCGCTCCGACTGGCGGTCGTGGGCGGCGAGCGTGTCCAGGGAGAAGGGGACAAAAAGGGTAGCAGGGATCGAGCCAGTGGGTTAATAGGGGCTTGGAGGTGCGGCCAGGTCGAGCTAGGGGTAGCACGCATCCGTGAGCGTGCCAACGCTCGGCGTGGTCTGGCGGGAGAAGGGCGTCGCAAGGGCCAGGGGGAAAGGGACGACGAGGTGGCCCCGGGCTGTGCCAGACAAGCCAATGGTACAAGGCGGTTTCTTCGGCGAGAGGACAGGGCAAGGGGGAGGCCGGTCGGCTCGGAGGGAGGATGCCAAACGTACGCCCGCCAGGTGCTCGACGCGGTGTCGGCGCCCCAGAGCGGGTTGGGTACGGCCAGGAGGAAGAGGACAACAGCAAGGGCACGCGTTGGTTTGACCAAGAGACGTGCTGGGAGGTTAGTGGCGTGCTGGCTCGATCCGAAGGGCTCGTTTTAGAAACGAGCCATGCCACGGGCATGCACGGCAATATGAGCGCAGAAAAAGGGCTAGGGCTTGGTTACGGGCTGTATCATTGATGCCCAGGGAGGGTTTCAGTCCCGCAGCTCGTGTTGGAGGAGGGTGGAGGTTTCTATAGCAAGATCTCCTCAAGATCTTGCCCCAAAACCGACATGCACATATGTCTCTCTTTCCTTCTCTCCAAAAGCAACCTTCCAAAACGGGTACTGTAGCAAGCCAGCATGTTCGTCCAGGGAGCGGTGGGGTGGTGCATGTGTGGGCAGAAGGGTGGATGGTGCTGAACTAAAGAATAGAGAAGAGAGAGATTAGCTCACCCGTTTACAAAATAAAGGGGTGGCCGGCTCCTCCTTTGCTAAGCAAAAATTGGAACAAAGGGAGATGGATGGATGGTCATACGAGTCAACCAAGAGGTGAGGGTGCTGGATTGATGGAGTTTATGAGGGGACTTAGGTGAATAAGAAGATATTTGAGAAATAGAGGTGGAGACTAGAAATTTAATCCCATGATGATCCGATGGCCCTCAAGAGGATAATGGCTAGGTGGATGTGGTGGTGGTTTGGATTAGATCATAAGGGTATATATGGTGTACAAAGGTTGCCATTTGAATTTGAACCTATAAGAATTTTATTTGGATCACTCTCTATGCCTATGGCGCATTTGAAAGAAAACAATTGAAAAGGAGTTTGAAAATGTCGAGGGTAGTTAGGTAGTATGTAGATTTTCAAAAGTTCTACTTAATTTATTAAGCAAGGTACGTTTTCTCAAATTTAAAATAGGCAAGAGAAAAGCAAGAGATGGTATAAGTACCATAAACATGTATTTTGTTAGAAAGAAAGAAAAATAAAATAAAACAATGATATAGAAATCAGTCCTTGGTGGAAATGAGATGACAACATACTAGTCCCATTCCCTTGTTTTCTTTG
Organism: Lolium rigidum; assembly: GCF_022539505.1. Taxonomy (NCBI): domain Eukaryota; kingdom Viridiplantae; phylum Streptophyta; class Magnoliopsida; order Poales; family Poaceae; genus Lolium; species Lolium rigidum. The sequence continues at coordinate 106,493,205 of NC_061508.1, read as the reverse complement.
ACTAAATAATTTGAAAGGGTTTTATAAAGCTAGAAGTAGTTTTGTAGTTAGAACTAGAGAATAACATAAATAGGGTTTTGGAAATTTTCTTTAAAAGAGGGTAAGAATAAATTTGGGAAGTAAGATATCAAGGGTAGATGATTACTACATAATGTAACAATCATTTCCCACTTGGTTTGGTGAAGGTTAAACTTGGATTAAAGAAAAACAAGAGGTAATAGTGGAAAAGGTGATCTAGTGCTGAAACGAGTGAGAAGGGTGTAAGATCAAGTTGGAAAAGTGGGATTCAAGGTTCCTATGAAACATGCAAGACGTGGGAGTTGGAGAGGGTGTTGCATAGATGAGATCCATGCACGGAGTTCACCTATAACGAGTTGTGGGTGTTTAGATATCAAGCTGCCAAAGTTTGAACATTTTAACACGGCCAAAACAGGTTATTGACTTGGCCTCAAAACCATCCGGGATAGGAGGGTAGATAATTGATCTAGTCAAATGCAAATGGTATGGTTGGGAAGTGCTCAGGGCAAGGTAGGTCTAGGACCAGGTGCATTACCTTAGATGGAAAGGGGTAGATTAATACAGAGGATTTAAAATGGAACCTGATAACAGTTTAAGGACCTAGCCAAATTTGTGAGGTCTTAGGGTTTTTGACTATGGTATGAGGGAAAGATGTATTAAGGGGTAGACGATCCCAAGTTTTGAATCAGGGATGGTTGGGGCTGGATTATATCACATGGATGAATTTTAAGTAGGCACACTCATGTTGCCGTAAGTGGAAATGTTTGATGTAGTGGAGGAGGAGAGCACATTTTCCTAAACCACACATGTATTTTATTTGGTAAGTGACTAAGGTGTTTCCCTTAAAGAGGAATTACTCCCTCAAGTAACCCAAGAGAAAATCTAAACAAACAGATCAAGAAAATTTATAACAACAAGCATACCAAGTCAATTCATTTGCAAGCAGATCAAGGCAATTCATCTTAATTAGCTGTTGGAAAAAAAGTTTTTGTTCCCCCTGATTTTTGCATTCTAGACACTTAACAAGGTTGCAAAAGTTAGGGTGTTACAGACCTTCCACCCTTAAAATAATCTCGTCCCGAGATTACTAAGCGTAGTACTAGAGAAGTTGTTAGAAGTTAAATTAAGTTAGACTCCATCCTCTGGTAGACGTGTCGTTGCCGGAAGGTCACCACTTCAGCTTCTGAGAGACCCGGTAGATTTCAGCCGAGGACAAGCTTCGTGAAGAGGTTGACTTCTTTCTGCCGGTGTTAGATCTGTAGCTTCCTGACAATCTTCGAGGGTTCCAAGACTCTTGGAGGGTTAGACTATCCAGACGTTGCTGTAGAAAAGTTGAAAGTTTTCAAAAGTCGGCTTAAAAATTTTAGTGGAAGACGAAGTCTTCCACCCTTAAGATTGTTCATCGGGGGTTCGGGAAGACTTAGAGCTACAACCATGGGGTCTTGTTGGGCGCTTCTGAAGAAGTCATCGATCTCCCGTCTTGCGTTGAAGAATCTTCAGGGGGCGACGTGCAGTCTGCAGCTTCAAGAGGCACACGCGGTGTTGTACTACCCTGTAAGGTGCTCGTTAAGTCAGTAAGTCAGTGGAACTTCTGGTGGGTCTTCTCATAAAGCAGCAACAACAGTCTTCGAAAATAGTCTTTAGCTTTAGGGTTGGTGTTCACTAAAGTACACCGAATCTTGAGTCTTGAATTGTCTTCAAAAGCTTCACTTGAGGAGGGCCAGATAGATCATGTGGGGTAGCTTGGCTTCGATACTATTGCTATCTCAGCTCGTTGGGTGATGCGCCAAGGTGTAGTTCTGAGAAAATATCCTTAAGGTGAGCAAGACTATGCTCTTGGGTTAGGAAAGGTTAGTATGGCTTCATCTTCTTACAGGATTACCATCAATCTTGAAGGCACTGGCTTCTGCTTCCTTGGCATCGCATGGCGTCTTCGGTTAAATGGCACACTAAGTTGGGGGCTCCAGGAATTCATGGTTAGATCTAGTGGTTACCCAATTTTTAGTTAGAGTTTTCTGTTAGCTTTTTCAAACTAACAGTTAGAATTTCTACCCGAAATTTTCCCGAATGCGAGGAAAACATCTTAGGGAGGGTTTCCTATACTGGGTTATCACACAAAACGGGTTTTTCAGGCCGAAAGGCCAAAACAAGCATACACACAAAGAGCAATCACAAGCACTCAAGCAGCAAAATCACAACACCGCAAGCAATCATGAAAACCACACGAGGTACTTTAGGTACCCAGGGATGCCTAATACGCGGGGGTAGCTCAATCAAAACAATTAAGTTTGTCCTATCCATCCTAGAGGCATGGGTTGGTCAGAGATGCAGACGTCTTCATCTTGCTGCTATCGACTTCAACATGGATTCCTGTAGCAGTTGGTGGTGAAGTAGACCTAATGCTGAGCCGTCGATGCTGAGTCGGGGGCGAAAGCTGCATAGGATCTTCTGGTCTCCATTTGGAGGGGTAATTGCTGAAGAGCTCCATGGATGACAGCTTCTTGTGACGGGCCTAAAAATTACTAGTCAAGAACTGAGGACATGATCCTTGACGACTGCAAAAGTGCAAGTCCAAAGAGGAACAAGGTCAACTCCTTGACAGACTTTGGTGACAACCAAAGACATAATCTTATTATCCCTATACACTTACTACGAAGTTGGCATCCAATCTTCAATAGCTGCAGTCAGAGGTACATGAGACTTCCTGAAAGGTTGATCCATCTTCGACTTCGAGTGTCCGAGTCTGAGTTGAGGACATCGTCCAATATGTTGATTTGGAATAGGAAGATGTAGTAGAATCAAAATCTTTCAAAGTCTTTGGAAATCAGAAGGTGAGGTAAGAATTAGAAGTTTTAAAGGGGATAAGAAAATTATAAGCTATTCTTCCGTTTACTAACGAAAGAATTTGTTTTGTAAATTTTTATTATTATTTTTTTTTTTTTTTTTAGTATTGGTTGCCTAACTAACGTCCATGCTAACTAGGGTCTCCTACAGTCAGGATGGCTCTGATACCAGCTCTGTGGGGCCCCGGACTAGCTGTCCGAAACACCCGTTATGCATACTCATTCACGATCCCATGATCAGTGTGTCGTGAAGGCATAACCGAACTGGTATCAAATACATCATCCATTTCAGTACCGAATAAAAAGATTACAACAGGTCACCTGACCAATACTTACATAAGAGCCGCAATGGCAGGAGATCAACAATCACACAGCGGAAATACTTCAAACGAAAGCGTTCGCGTGGCCCAAGTCATGCCATAACCCTACGAGCAACGCGGCGGGAAGACGTTCCTAGCTCGCACAGACGTCGTCGACTCCTTCTTCATCTGCCGGATTCCACCAAGTCTGGCCAAGTAAATAGCCAGGGGCAAAGCCATGAGTACATTATGAATTGTACTCGCAAACCACCTTAGAGAGAAGTAAAGGATATGCATATTTGGCAGTAGCAAGGATCAGGCACTAAACTGGGGCGACAAGGAGCGAGAGGTGGTTCCTCTCGAGAGTATGACATCTTTATATCTTTGTTGAAAACCTTTTTGTAAACCATTTTGCTTGCAGACTAATAGGGAAGGGTGACCCAATTTAACTTCAGCCATCTCATATGGCCATCTCCTTTCCAACTTTCCACCGTACCTCGCAGGTACCTTTCTACCAGTCCCACTGGCGTCATTTTCCCAAACCAATATTTTAATAAAACACCTTTGTAAAACAAAACTCCTTTTGATACTCAGCACTTCCTTTCCCACGTCCATTGCCGCGGACACGGCTATTCGAATAGATTTTTCACTCTGCAGAGGTTGTACACTTTCCCCACAAGATCCGAATATTCATCGTGTGGGCATCATCCCTGCATAATAACATATGCCACGACAAATACTCGATCGTAGTTTTTCGCCTGCTCGCCTTAGCCCAAGACATGCCGCCTAATGAGTTGTACCTCCCAACACCGGAGTCCGAGGTGTCGTTTACCCGGGAGTAGCAAAGTCCCCGACCAGCTCGACCCTCCGGAATGCCGTCCAAACACTGAGGCATCTATTCAATGGGAGCTCATAAGTTGTACCCCGCGCATCTGATACGGCAAATGGAAAGGCGTTCCCGTTCGTCATGGGAAGAACCACGGTCGATAGGTGTCCATGCTCGGACTGCCACTTACAATTGCGGGACCCAATCTAAGGCGAGACAAACTACTACGCTACGCCCCGTCCCACTAAAGGGTAATGTGGTTGTACTTGGCTAGGTCCGGTGATGTACTCGGTCAACAAAAGGTTTTCGAAAACAATTTTTCTTCACTTGCTTCTGCAAAACTTCTCTTCATAGCAAGTCCTTTCATTTAATCAACTCACACTTGGGCAGGGCTATCCCATTCCAAGGTTTTCGAAAACACTTCTTTTCTTGAAAACAATTTTCATAACCATTTTTCCAGGGCTCCCGACCTATAGTCCACTTCTTCTATGAAAATGGCGACAAGGATGACAAGGTGCTATTCACCCTATCACTAATAGAGAGGTGTTCAGTAGGTACCAACGAGGGCTGCACCCTAAGGGTGGAATAATATAACTCCGGGTGGCACTAACCACCGACAAAAATAAAATAAAAGACATGCACTTTAATAAAACCTGTAATAATGCATGAATAAGATATATATAGGATCAGAGATGCATCAAGAGGTGGCTTGCCTTTGTTGGCTATATGTCCCTGGACTTCATCTTCATGAATCATCAACTCTTTCTTCCTCTTCGAAATCCTCACCAAGATCCTCTCCTTCTCCGATAGCGTTCGCATTCTAACGTCGCAAAAGAAAAGGGAGAACAATCAACACATGTCCATAGCATCAACCACTCATACAAAAACATTATCAAACCACTCAATCAGAGGCACTAAACACACAAAATAAATAGCACCTAGGGCTAGATGGTCATTTTATTTATAAAGGGGGCTAATATTATTGTCATCGGAAAAGACCTTAATCAACATCTATTTGCTAAAAAGGGTTCTGCCTCTCATCAAAACCTAAACTACACAATCAAAGGTGGCTAATGAACTTTGGAAACCTCCAGTTGGGGTCTGGTGCCAAGGTTCATTAAAAAGCATTTTAAGCAAAAACAACTAAATTTCCCTATGGGTAAAATAAGCACTAGCATCAAATTAACAAACCACTCCAGAATAATGCACAAAATATTTTGGTAAAATCATAGAGAGTAAAGCTTGGTTTTATAAAGCTACAGGAATTGGATTCACTAAATTTGGGTTTTCTAAACAAAAGTTATGATTTTCATAAAACCAGAAATGACTTATGAACCATTTAAATGGTATAAATTTTTCAGTGAGTCGGAAAAATGTATGCCGCATACCTACTGAAAGCTAATGACATGTATAACACACATGCACAAGAATCATATGCAAATTAAATCGTAAATAACCTAAACAATTAAATTAAGACAGAAACAGAGCACTCCAATACCTAGACCAGCACTAACCAGAGCATCTCCAACCAAAACAAAGCATACCCCTGGATAGCTAAGAACAAATGTGAACTAACCCCACTAGATTTGTATTTTTCTGAGTTGTAAAAGAATTTACACAATTAAAATACTGATAAGGTGCCCTGTTTCAGATATAAATTCACCAGACTTAATATATAACTCTAAAAATCATTTCCTTTGGTAAGGAAATACCCTATTACCATATCTACTGGTAGCATTTGGATTTGCTTCAAGATCATGTGTAGTTTTTGAATTAAAAAACAGAGAAGTGCCTTACGGTCAGATTTTAATTTAATTATCAAACAAAATCTAGGAGGCTTTTGCATGTGGGACCAGTGCCAAATGAAAGGTACTCATATGTGTATTACTACATAATTAACCCCATTCAAAAAGAGCTAGTACAACCCTCATGTTAAATAAACTACACAATCTGCAACTATTTAAAACCAGATTTATATAACGCAGATACAGACATCAAACAGTACATGCAAGCAATTATTCCTGGTAGGGAAAACCTCTGTGAGCATCTAGAACTTTGAATCAACTCATTTGGTTACTGGACGAATTTATGGTATTTCAAAAACGGGACAGAGATTTACTGGCAGATTAATTGAGAGAAAAATGGAAAAGGAAATCGGGCCGAAACCCTGGCCGAGCCAGATCCGGCCCGGATCGGCTGCAGCCGCGCGGGAAATGCCCACGCTCAAAACGGCCCGGGCGGGGCCCGCCGGTCACGCGGCCATGCGGGGCCAGGCCTGCATGCGGCCGTGGATGGCCGATCGGGCGGCGCACGGCGAGCGCACCCGCAGCGACGGTAAAACGGCGGCGCTGCCGCGTTCTGTCGACGGAGAAGGAGGGAGGGCTCACCGTGGGGCTCGTCGACGACGGCTGAAGGAGGCGGAGAGGCGCAGAGGCCGAGATGACGCTGCGGCTTGGTGAGGACGCGTACGAGGGCGGCGCCGGGAGCAGCTCAGCTTGCCGTCACGGACGCGCATGCAGGCTCCAGGGCGTCGGCGCGGTCGTGCGTGAGCACGTCGTCGCAGGTCACAGCGGCACGGACGTCGACGGGGACGGTGCAGAGTAGGACGAGGAGGGCGGAGTCTGCGTGACCCGGTGTCTCAGTCGTGTGCAGTCGCGGCACCGTGACGGGTGGCATGGTCGGGATCGAAGACGTCCGACGGCGGAGCTCCGTGACGGCCCTACTGGTGTTTCCCTGTGCATGCATAGGGGCTGGTTAGGTTGGGGAAAGAGAATAAGGATAAGGGGACAGAGGGAAAAGAGCAGAGGAGGGTGACGGCCTCGTTGATGACGAGAACCGCGGCGGCCTTCATCTCCGGCTAGGAAGGGAGCAACGGAGCAACGCAGAGCTCCGTCTCCCGTGCCCTGAGAGAGATTGAGAGGAGTAAGGAGGAGAGGGAGGTGGCGTGCTCACACAAGGAGGCCGGGGTGCGGGCTAAAAAAAAAGGGGTGAGGCCAGCCACCGCCATCACGGCGCGCTCCGACTGGCGGTCGTGGGCGGCGAGCGTGTCCAGGGAGAAGGGGACAAAAAGGGTAGCAGGGATCGAGCCAGTGGGTTAATAGGGGCTTGGAGGTGCGGCCAGGTCGAGCTAGGGGTAGCACGCATCCGTGAGCGTGCCAACGCTCGGCGTGGTCTGGCGGGAGAAGGGCGTCGCAAGGGCCGGGGGAAAGGGACGACGAGGTGGCCCCGGGCTGTGCCAGACAAGCCAATGGTACAAGGCGGTTTCTTCGGCGAGAGGACAGGGCAAGGGGGAGGCCGGTCGGCTCGGAGGGAGGGTGCCAAACGTACGCCCGCCAGGTGCTCGACGCGGTGTCGGCGTCCCAGAGCGGGTTGGGTACGGCCAGGAGGAAGAGGACAACAGCAAGGGCACGCGTTGGTTTGACCAAGAGAGGTGCTGGGAGGTTAGTGGCGTGCTGGCTCGATCCGAAGGGCTCGTTTTAGAAACGAGCCATGCCACGGGCATGCACGGCAATATGAGCGCAGAAAAAGGGCTAGGGCTTGGTTACGGGCTGTATCATTGATGCCCAGGGAGGGTTTCAGTCCTGCAGCTCGTGTTGGAGGAGGGTGGAGGTTTCTATAGCAAGATCTCCTCAAGATCTTGCCCCAAAACCGACATGCACATATGTCTCTCTTTCCTTCTCTCCAAAAGCAACCTTCCAAAACGGGTACTGTAGCAAGCCAGCATGTTCGTCCAGGGAGCGGTGGGGTGGTGCATGTGTGGGCGAAGGGTGGATGGTGCTGAACTAAAGAATAGAGAAGAGAGAGATTAGCTCACCCGTTTACAAAATAAAGGGGTGGCCGGCTCCTCCTTTGCTAAGCAAAAATTGGAACAAAGGGAGATGGATGGATGGTCATACGAGTCAACCAAGAGGTGAGGGTGCTTGGATTGATGGAGTTTATGAGGGGACTTAGGTGAATAAGAAGATATTTGAGAAATAGAGGTGGAGACTAGAAATTTAATCCCATGATGATCCGATGGCCCTCAAGAGGATAATGGCTAGGTGGATGTGGTGGTGGTTTGGATTAGATCATAAGGGTATATATGGTGTACAAAGGTTGCCATTTGAATTTGAACCTATAAGAATTTTATTTGGATCACTCTCTATGCCTATGGCGCATTTGAAAGAAAACAATTGAAAAGGAGTTTGAAAATGTCGAGGGTAGTTAGGTAGTATGTAGATTTTCAAAAGTTCTACTTAATTTATTAAGCAAGGTACGTTTTCTCAAATTTAAAATAGGCAAGAGAAAAGCAAGAGATGGTATAAGTACCATAAACATGTATTTTGTTAGAAAGAAAGAAAAATAAAATAAAACAATGATATAGAAATCAGTCCTTGGTGGAAATGAGATGACAACATACTAGTCCCATTCCCTTGTTTTCTTTGACTAAATAATTTGAAAGGGTTTTATAAAGCTAGAAGTAGTTTTGTAGTTAGAACTAGAGAATAACATAAATAGGGTTTTGGAAATTTTCTTTAAAAGAGGGTAAGAATAAATTTGGGAAGTAAGATATCAAGGGTAGATGATTACTACATAATGTAACAATCATTTCCCACTTGGTTTGGTGAAGGTTAAACTTGGATTAAAGAAAAACAAGAGGTAATAGTGGAAAAGGTGATCTAGTGCTGAAACAGTGAGAAGGGTGTAAGATCAAGTTGGAAAAGTGGGATTCAAGGTTCCTATGAAACATGCAAGACGTGGGAGTTGGAGAGGGAGTTGCATAGATGAGATCCATGCCTGGAGTTCACCTATAACAGTTGTGGGTGTTTAGATATCAACTGCCAAAGTTTGAACATTTTAACACGGCCAAAACAGGTTATTGACTTGGCCTCAAAACCATCCGGGATAGGAGGGTAGATAATTGATCTAGTCAAATGCAAATGGTATGGTTGGGAAGTGCTCAGGGCAAGGTAGGTCTAGGACCAGGTGCATTACCTTAGATGGAAAGGGGTAGATTAATACAGAGGATTTAAAATGGAACCTGATAACAGTTTAAGGACTTAGCCAAATTTGTGAGGTCTTAGGGTTTTTGACTATGGTATGAGGGAAAGATGTATTAAGGGG
>NC_061508.1:106457069-106484016 GCF_022539505.1 Lolium rigidum | reverse complement strand
CTGGATCCTTCTTAGTCATTCTAAAATGAATCTTTTGGGGGGTTCTTGAAATCTCAATGTTTGAAACCCAAAACCACTTCTCTTCATGGTTGACTTCATAAGACAAAGTTTAGGGTTAGGGGTAGATACATGATTTGTCGGGTTTGAATATGTCTAGACATGGATGCTTGTTTATCAACTTGAATGCTTACTATATGACATAAGAAGACTATATGTGTGTTGGTCAAATCCTATGTTTTACCAAGATTTAAACAAGCATAAATCCTGAAAATGATCGAAAAGGTAAGCTTGGATCCTTCTTAAGCTTTTGGGAAGTTTTTGAAATTTCCATGTTTGAAACCAAAACCACTTCTCTTCATGCTTGACTTCATAAGACATAGTTAAGGGTTAGGGGCCGGGTAGATACATGCTTTTTCTGTTTTGAATATATATGTCTAGACCTTGTTCATCAACTTGAAGGCTTACTATATATATATGACATAAGAAGGCTATATGTGCTTTATTTTTTTATTTTTTCATTTTTTTGAATTTTATGCCCATTTGAATCTTGATCAAATACTAGCTAGATTTGACCAAGATTTAAACAATTTTAAAACATGAAAATGAAAAGGCAAGCCTGGATCTTTTCTAGTCACTCTAAAATGAAGCTTTTGGGATGTTCTTTAAATTTCCATGTTTGAAACCCATACGACTTCTCTTCATGCTAGACTTCATAAGATCGACTGAGTTTATGGTTAGGGGGTAGATACATGATTTGTCTGGTTTGAACACATTTTTAAACCTTGTTTATCAACTTGAATGCTTACTATATGACATCAGAAGACTATGTGATTTCGTTTTTCATTCTTCTAATTTTTTTGAATTTTATGCCCATTTGAATCCTGGTCAAATCCTAGGTTTTTGACAAGGATTTAAACAAGTATAAAATATGAAAACGAAAAGGTAATCCTGGATCCTTCTTAATCACTCTAAAATGAAGCAGCTTTTGGGATGTTCTTGAAATTTTCATGTTTGAAACCCAAAACCACTTCTCTTCATGATTGACTTGATAATTAAGACAGAGTTTAAGGTTAGGGGCAGATATATACATGATTTTCTGGTTTGAATATGTCTAGACCTTGTTTATCAACTTTAATGCCTTACTATATGACATAAAGAATGTTATGTGATTTGGTTTATCATTCTTTTTGTTTTTCCTGAATTTTTATGCCCATTTGAATCTTGGTCAAATCCTAGGTTTGACAAAGATTTAAACAAGTTTAAAACATGAAAATGAAAAGGTAACCATGGATCCTTCTTAGTCACTCTAAAATGAAGCTTTTGGGAGGTTTTTGAAATTTCCATGTTTGAAACCCAAAACCACTTCTCTTCATGCTTGACTTCATAAGACACAGTTTAGGGGTTAGGGGGTAGATACATGATTTGTATGGTTTGAATATGTCTAGACATTGTTTATCAACTTTAATGCTTACTATATGACATATAAGACTATGTGCTTTGGTTTTTCATTTTTCTGTTTTTCTTTTGAATTTTCTGCCAATTTGGTTTGACCAAGATTTAGACAAGTTTTACACGTGAAAACGAATAAGTAAGCATGGATCCTTCTTAGTTACTCCAAAATGTAACAATTGATAGGTGTGTTAACTTTGCTTCATGGAAAAAATAATGTCATGTAAATGTGTTAACTTGGATTTCCTACCCTTGAATCCATAGGAAACTTTGTTCCAATGCACTATAATAATCAACGGAGTTTTTACACCAACAGGTCTGTCACTTACGTGTGGTGCCCATGCATGAGGTCCCACACGTCAGTGAGCACAAGTCACGTGCAATAGGTACGCAAACTCCCAGCCATTTTCTTTGTCAAGAGAAGACGCATCAGGAATCAGGATGCGTATTGGGAGTCTGTGGGTCCTTCTGGATCCTTCGGTTGTCCCTCTCACACAAAAAATCTCTCTCATTCTCGGCCTCGCTCGACTCGCTCGCTCGCACCTCCTGCTCACTGACAAACCCTGCACAACAGTCAACATCATCACCCGAAAAAAGGGAGTCACCATAATTCTCTCCCTTCTTCTCTCCTTCCGAGTGATCCCTCTTCCTCCGAGTTTCACTCGACGGGCAAACACACATGTGCTGCATAGTAATAATAAAAAGGTAGAAAACCGACCTACGAATATATAATTAAATAGGTTAAACTAGGGTTTTGCCCAGTTCTACAAATCAAGGTTCAAAAAAATCCAACTACGGGGTTCGAACAACCCCATTTCTAATCCAAGAATTTTTTCGACCTCATCCAATGGCCTCAAACTATAGGGTTAGCGTCTAGTGCAGTATGTGTGAACATGTATGCACTATGTGTGCTATAACTTGTATGTCTTTCAAATTTGAACCAAATTTGAATAAGTTTGAAATATTTGAAATGGGGCTTTTGGCTTAAACGTTTGAAACCCAAAACAACTTCTCTTCATGCTAGACTTCATAAGACCGAGTTTAGGGTTAGGGGGTAGATACATGATTTGTCTGGCTTGAATATGTCTAAACCTTGTTTATCAACTTGAATGCTTACTATATGACATAAGTAGGCTATGTGGTTTGGTTTTTCCTTCTTTAGATTTTTTGTCTGAACTTTTGTGCCCATTTGAATCTTGGTCAAATACTAGGTTTTTGCAAGATTTAAACAAGTTTAACATGTGAAAATGAAAAGGTAATTAAGTTTGGATCCTTCTTAATTAACCAGTCAGTCTAATTAAAATGAAGCTTTTGGGAGGTTTTTCATTTTTCTGATTTTTTTAATTTTATGTCCATTTAAATCTTGGTCAAATCCTAGGCTTGACCAAGATTTAAACAAGTTTAAAATATGAAAATGAAAAGGAAAGCATGTATCCTTGTTAGTCAGTCACTCAAAATGAAGCTTTTGATAGGTTTTTGAAATTTCCATATTTGAAACCCAAAACCACTTCTCTTCATGCTTGACTACATAAGACAAAGTTTAGGGTTAGGGGGTAGATACATGATTTTTCTTGTTTGAATATGTCTAGACCTTGTTTATCAACTTTAATGCTTACTATATGACATAAGAAAACCATGTGCTTTGGTTTTTCATTTTTCTGATTTTTTTTTGGAATTTTGATGCACATTTGAATCTTGGTCAAATCCTAGGTTTGACCAAGATTTAAACAAGTATAGAACATGAAAATGAAAAGGGAAGCCTGTATCCTTCTTAGTCGCTCTAAAATGAATCTTTTGCGATGCTCATCTTGAAATTTCCATGTTTGAAACCCAAAACGACCTTTCTTCATGCTAGACTACATAAGATCGACATGGGTATAGATCCATACATGATTTGTTTGGTTTGGATATATATATCTAGACCATGTTTATCAACTTGAATGCTTACGATATGACATAAGAAGACTATATGTGCTTTTATTTTTTATTTTTTTGTGCCAATTTGTATCTTGGTCAAATCCTAGGTTTGACCAAGATTTAAACAAGTTTAAAACATGAAAATGAAAAGGGAAGCATGTATCCTTCTTAGTCACTCTAAAATGAAGTTTTTGGGAGGTTTTTGAAATTTCCATGTTTGAAACCCAAAACCACTACTCTTCATGCTTGACTACATAAGACAAAGTTTAGGGTTAGGGGGTACATACATGATTTTTCTTGTTTGAATATGTCTAGACCTTGTTTATCAACTTTAATGCTTACTATAAGACATAAGAAGACTATGTGCTTTGGTTTTTCATTTTTCTGTTTTTTTTTTAATTTTATGCCCATTTGAATCTTGGTCAAATCCTAGGTTTGACCAGGATTTAAACAAGTTTAAAACATGAAAATGAAAAGGTGTAAGCATGGATCCTTCGTAGTCACTCTAAAATGAAGCTTTTGGGAGGTTCTTGAAATTTCCATGCATGTTTGAAACCCAAAACCACTTTTCTTCATGCTTGACTTCATAAGACAGAGTTAATTTAGGGTTAGGGGTACATAGATACATGATTTTTCTGGTTTGAATATGTCTAGACCTTGTTTATAACCTTGAATGTTTACTATATGACATAATTAAGAAGGCTATGTGCTTTGGTTTTTCATTCTTTAGATTTTTTGTCTGAATTTTTATGCCCATTTGAATCTTGGTCAAATCCTAGGTTTGACCAAGATTTAAATAAGTTTAAAACATGAAAATGAAAAGATAAGCAACGATCCTTTAGTCGCTCTAAAATGAAGCTTTTGGGAGGTTTTTGAAATTTCCATGTTTGAAACCCAAAACCACTTCTCTTCATCCTTGACTTCATATATAAGACGAAGTTTAGGGTCGATAGGGGGTAGATACTTGATTTGTCTGGTTTGAATATGTCTAGACCTTGTTTATCAACTTGAATGCTTACTATATGACATAAGAGGACTATGTGCATTGGTATTTCATTTTTTGATTTCTATGCCCATTTGAATCTTCGTAAATCCTAGGTTTGAGCAAGATTTAAACAAGTATAAAATATGAAAACGAAAAGGTAAGCCTGGATCCTTCTTAATCACTCTAAAATGAAGCAGCTTTTGGGATGTTCTTAAAATTTTCATGTTTGAAACCCAAAACCACTTCTCTTCATGATTGACTTCATAATTAAGACAGAGTTTAAGGTTAGGGGCAGATATATACATGATTTTCTGGTTTGAATATGTCTAGACCTTGTTTATCAACTTTAATGCCTTACTATATGACATAAAGAATGTTATGTGATTTGGTTTATCATTCTTTTTGTTTTTCCTAAATTTTTATGCCAATTTGAATCTTGGTCAAATCCTAGGTTTGACAAAGATTTAAACAAGTTTAAAACATGAAAATGAAAAGGTAACCATGGATCCTTCTTAGTCACTCTAAAATGAAGCTTTCGGGAGGTTCTTGAAATTTCCATGTTTGAAACCCAAAACCACTTCTCTTCATGATTGACTTCATAAGACAGAGTTTAGTGTTAGGGGTAGATACATGATTTTGTCTAATTTGAATATGTCTAGACCTTGTTTATCAACTTGAATTCTTACTTTATGACATAAGAAGGCTATTGATACGTCTCCGACGTATCGATAATTTCTTATGTTCCATGCCACATTATTGATGATACTCACATGTTTTATACACATTATATGTCATTATTATGCGTTTTCCGGAACTAACCTATTGACGAGATGCCGAAGGGCCAGTTGCTGTTTTCTGCTGTTTTTGGTTTCAGAAATCCTAGTAAGGAAATATTCTCGGAATTGGACGAAATCAACGCCCAGGGGCCTATTTTTACACGAAGCTTCCAGAAGACCGGAGGACTTACGAAGTGGGGCCACGAGGTGGCCAGACACCAGGGCGGCGCGGCCTGGGCCTTGGCCGCGCCGGCCTGTCGTGTGGGCCCCTCGTGTGGCCCCCTGACCTGCCCTTCCGCCTACTTAACCAGAGAAAACCTTCCAGAGCCGCCGCCATCGCGAAGCCAAGATCTGGGGGACAGGAGTCTCTATTCCGGCACGCCGTCGGGACGGGGAAGTGCCCCCGGAAGGCTTCTCCATCGACACCACCGCCATCTTCATCAACGCTGCTGTCTCCCATGAGGAGCGAGTAGTTCTCCATCGAGGCTCGGGGCTGTACCGGTAGCTATGTGGTTCATCTCTTTCCTATGTACTTCAATACAATAATCTCATGAGCTGCCTTACATGATTGAGATTCATATGATGATGCTTGTAATCTAGATGTCATTATGCTAGTCAAGTGGATTTTACTTATGTGATCTCCGGAGACTCCTTGTCCCACGTGTGTAAAGGTGACGAGTGTGTGCACCGTGTGGGTCTCTTAGGCTATATTTCACGGAATACTTATCCACCGTTATGAATGGCATAGTGAAGTGCTTATTTATATCCCTTTATGATTGCAATGTGTTTTGTATCACAATTTATCTGTGTGCTACTCTAGTGATGTTATTAAAGTAGTTTATTCCTCCTGCATGGTGTAATGGTGACAGTGTGTGCATCGTGTAGTACTTGGCGTAGGCTATGATTGTGATCTCTTGTAGATTATGAATTTAACATTTGCTATGATGGTATTGATGTGATCTATTCCTCCTTTCGTAGTGTGAAGGTGACAGTGTGCATGCTATGTTAGTACTTGGTTTGGTTATGTTGATCTGTCATGCACTCTAAGGTTATTTAAATATGAACATTGAATATTGTGGATCTTGTTAACTCCGGCATTGAGGGTTCGTGTAATCCTACACAGTTAGTGGTGTTCATCATCCAACAAGAGGGTGTAGAGTCTAGCATCTATCAATTTATTCTGTTATGTGATCAATGTTGAGAGTGTCCACTAGTGAAAGTATGATCCCTAGGCCTTGTTCCTAAATATCGCTATCGCTGCTTGTTTACTTGTTCTACTCGCATGTTTACTTCCTGCAATATTACTACCATCAATCGCACGCCAGCAAGCACTTTTCCGGCGCCGTACTACTCGCTCATATTCATTCATACCACTTGTATTTCACTATCTCTTCGCCGAACTAGTGCACCTATTAGGTGTGTTGGGGACACAAGAGACTTCTTGCTTTGTGGTTGCGGGGTTGCTTGAGAGGGATATCTTTGACCTCTTCCTCCCCGAGTTCGATAAACCTTGGGTGATCCACTTAAGGGAAACTTGCCGATGTTCTACAAACCTCTCGCTCTTGGAGGCCCAACACTTGTCTACAAGAATAGAAGCACCCGTAGACATCAAGCACTTTTCACGGCGCTCGTTGCGGGGAGGAAAGGTAAAAGGCTCTCATACTCCGGTCCCGTGTAAAGTACTCTTCTGGCGCCATTGTGTGAGTGCTCGAAGCTATTTCCTTTAGATCCTGCAATTGCATCTTTTTGTTTCTTGTTTACACTAGTTAGGCATAATGGACAACAATGAGCTTCTTATTCTATTTCCTGATTTAAGACATGGATGGTTTGATGCGAAAATTAAAAAACCTATGGAACATATTAGTATGAACTCTTTGAACACCATTGTTGCTAATGATATGGAAAATTCTAAGCTTGGGGAAGCTGGCTTTGATGAGCATGATATTTTTAGTCCCCCAAGCATTGAGGAGAAAATTTACTTTGACGATACTTTGCCTCCTATTTATGATGATTATAATGATATTGGTCTTTTAGTGCCGCCTACTATGGAGGATAATTTTAAATATGATTACAATATGCCTCCTATATTTGATGATGAGAATAATAATGATAGCTACTTTGTTGAATTTCCTCCCACTACAACTAATAAAATTGATTATGCTTATGTGGAGAGTAATGATACTTTTATGCATATGAATAAGAATACTTTATGTGATACTTATATTGTTGAATTTGTTCGTGATGCCTCTGAAAATTATTATGAGAGAGGAAAATATGGTTGCAGAAATTTTCATGTTACTAAAACACCTCTCTATATGCTGAAATTTTTGAAGTTACACTTGTTTTATCTTCCTATGCTTGTTACTTTGCTCTTCATGAACTTGTTTATTTACAAGATTCCTATGCATAGGAAGCATGTTAGGCTTAAATGTGTTTTGAATTTGCTTTTTGATGCTCTCTTTTGCTTCAACTCTTATTTCTTGCGAGTACATCATTAAAACTGCTGAGCCCATCTTAATGGCTACAAAGAAAGAACTTCTTGGGAGATAACCCTTGTGTTTATTTTACTACAGCAATTTTTGTTTTGTTGAGTCTTGGAAGTTGTTTACTACTGTAGCAACCTCTCCTTATCATGTTTTTGTGCCAAGTAAAGTCTCTATGGTAAAGTTGATGCTAGATTTGGATTGCTGCGCAGAAACAGCATTGCTGTCTGTCACGAATTCGCGCAGAAGTCTCTGTAAAAAAATAAAAAAAATCTGAAAATTTACGTGTGTGATCCTCTGATATGTACGCAACTTTCATTAGTTTTGAGTTTTTCCGTTTGAGCAAGTTAAGTGCCCCTTCCAGGTTCGTCTTTACGGACTTTTCTGTTTTTGACAGATTCTGCCTTTTATTTCGCATTGCCGCTTTTGTTAAGTTGAATGAGTTTCTTTGTTCCATTAACTTTCAGAAGTGTTAAGAATGATTGTGTTACCTCTGAACATGTGAATTTTTGATTGTGCACTAACCCTCTAATGAGTTTGCTTAAAGTTTGGTGTGGAGGAAGTTTTCAAGGGTCAAGAGAAGAGGGTGATATAAGATCAAGAAGAGTGAAATTCTAAGCTTGGGGATGCCCCGGTGGTTCATCCCTGCATATTTCAAGAAGACTCAAGCATCTAAGCTTGGGGATGCCCAAGGCATCCCCTTCTTCATCGACAAATTATCAGGTTCCTTCTCTTGAAACTATATTTTTATTCGGTCACATCTTATGTACTTTACTTGGAGCGTCTGTTTGTTTTTATTTTTGTTTTGTTTGAATAAGTTCATCCTTGTGTGGGAGAGAGACACGCTCCGTCTGGTTCATATGAACACATGTGTTCTTAGCTTTTAATGTTCATGGCGAAGGTTGAAACTGCTTCGTTAATTGTTATATGGTTGGAAACGGGAAATGCTACATGTAGTAATTGATAAAATGTCTTGGATAATTTGATACTTGGCAATTGTTGTGCTCATGTTTAAGCTCTTGCATCATATACTTTGCACCCATTAATGAAGAAATACATATAGCTTGCTAAAATTTGGTTTGCATAATTGGTCTCTCTAAGGTCTAGATAATTTCTAGTAAAGAGTTTGAACAACAAGGAAGACATTGTAGAGTCTTATAATGTTTACAATATGTCTTTTATGTGAGTTTTGCTGCACCGGTTCATCCTTGTGTTTGTTTCAAATAACCTTGCTAGCCTAAACCTTATATCGAGAGGGAATACTTCTCATGCATCCAAAATCCTTGAGCCAACCACTATGCCATTTGTGTCCACCATACCTACCTACTACATGGTATTTCTCCGCCATTCCAAAGTAAATTGCTTGAGTGCTATCTTTAAACTATTCAAAAGTTATTACCTCTTATTTGTGTCAATGTTTTATAGCTCATGAGGAAGTATGTGGTGTTTATCTTTCAATCTTGTTGGGCAACTTTCACCAATGGACTAGTGGCTTCATCCGCTTATCCAATAATTTTGCAAAAAGAGCTGGCAATGGGGTTCCCAGCTCCGAATTAATTAAGTTTCATAAAGTTACAAATAGACACTCCTCCATGGTATGTGATTGTTGGTCGGCACCCGAGGATTCGGTTAGCCATGGCTTGAGAAAGCAAAGGTGGGGAGGAGTGTCATCTAAATAAAACTAAAATAAAAAGGCACTCCTTCATGGTATGAGATTGTTGGCTGGCACCCGAGGATTCGGTTAGCCATGGTTTGTGAAAGCAAGGTTGGAAGGAGTGCCACCCAAAAATAAAATTTCATGGGAGCCGCTCTTTGAAAGTCTCGTCTGGCAAGGGGGTTAGAGTGCCCACTACCATTCGTTGACAACAACAAACACCGCTCAAAACTTTACTTTTTATGCTCTCTTTATGTTTTCAAAATAAAAGCTCTAGCACAAATATAGCAATCAATGCTTCCCTCTGCGAAGGGCCTTTCTTTTACTTTTATGTTGAGTCAGTTCACCTATCTCTTTCCACCTCAAGAAGCAAACACTTGTGTGAACTGTGCATTGATTCCTACATACTTGCATATTGCATTTGTTATATTACTCTATGTTGACAATTATCCATGAGATATACATGTTATAAGTTGAAAGAAACCGCTGAAACTTAATCTTCCTTTATGTTGCTTCAATACCTTTAACTTTGAATTATTGCTTTATGAGTTAAC
Source organism: Lolium rigidum (assembly GCF_022539505.1). Classification (NCBI taxonomy): domain Eukaryota; kingdom Viridiplantae; phylum Streptophyta; class Magnoliopsida; order Poales; family Poaceae; genus Lolium; species Lolium rigidum. The sequence continues at coordinate 106,474,198 of NC_061508.1, read as the reverse complement.
TCTTATGCAAGAGACTTATTGATGCTTGTCTTGAAAGTACTATTCATGAAAAGTCTTTGCTTTATGATTCATTTGTTTACTCATGTCATTACCATTGTTTTGATCGCTGCATTCATTACATATGCTTACAATAGTATGATCAAGGTTATGATGGCATGTCACTCCAGAAATTATCTTTGTTATCGTTTACCTGCTCGGGACGAGCAGAAACTAAGCTTGGGGATGCTGATACGTCTCCGACGTATCGATAATTTCTTATGTTCCATGCCACATTATTGATGATACTCACATGTTTTATACACAGTATATGTCATTATTATGCGTTTTCCGGAACTAACCTATTGACGAGATGCCGAAGGGCCGATTCTTGTTTTCTGCTGTTTTTGGTTTCGAAATCCTAGTAAGGAAATATTCTCGGAATTGGACGAAATCAACACCCGGGGGCCTATTTTTACACGAAGCTTCCATAAGACCGGAGGACTTACGAAGTGGGGCCACGAGGTGGCCGGACACCGGGCGGCGCGGCTCGGGCCTTGGCCGCGCCGGCTCGTCGTGTGGGGCCCTCGTGTGGCCCCCTGACCTGCCCTTCCGCCTACTTAAGGTCTCCGTCGCGAAAACCCTATCAAGTTCGACGAAACCTGAGAAAACCTTCTAGAGCCGCCGCCATCGCGAAGCCAAGATCTGGGGGACAGGAGTCTCTGTTCCGGCACGCCGTCGGGACGGGGAAGTGCCCCCGGAAGGCTTCTCCATCGACACCACCGCCATCTTCATCAACGCTGCTGTCTCCCATGAGGAGGGAGTAGTTCTCCATCGAGGCTCGGGGCTGTACCGGTAGCTATGTGGTTCATCTCTCTCCTATGTACTTCAATACAATAATCTCATGAGCTGCCTTACATGATTGAGATTCATATGATGATGCTTGTAATCTAGATGTCATTATGCTAGTCAAGTGGATTTTACTTATGTGATCTCCGGAGACTCCTTGTCCCACGTGTGTAAAGGCGACAGTGTGTGCACCGTGTGGGTCTCTTAGGCTATATTTCACAGAATACTTATTCACTGTTATGAATGGCATAGTGAAGTGCTCATTTATATCCCTTTATGATTGCAATGTGTTTGGATCACAATTTATCTGTGTGCTACTCTAGTGATGTTATTAAAGTAGTTTATTCCTCCTGCACGGTGTAATGGTGACAGTGTGTGCATCGTGTAGTACTTGGCGTAGGCTATGATTGTGATCTCTTGTAGATTATGAAGTTAACATTTGCTATGATGGTATTGATGTGATCTATTCCTCCTTTCGTAGTGTGAAGGTGACAGTGTGCATGCTATGTTAGTACTTGGTTTGGTTCTGTTGATCTGTCATGCACTCTAAGGTTATTTAAATATGAACATTGAATATTGTGGAGCTTGTTAACTCCGGCATTGAGGGTTCGTGTAATCCTACACAGTTAGTGGTGTTCATCATCCAACAAGAGGGTGTAGAGTCTAGCATCTATCTATTTATTCTGTTATGTGATCAATGTTGAGAGTGTCCACTAGTGAAAGTATGATCCCTAGGCCTTGTTCCTAAATACTGCTATCGCCGTTTGTTTATTGTTCTACTGCATGTTTACTTCCTGCAATATTACTACCATCAACTGCACGCTAGCAAGCACTTTTCTGGCGCCGTACTACTGCTCATATTCATTCATACCACTTGTATTTCACTATCTCTTCGCCGAACTAGTGCACCTATTAGGTGTGTTGGGGACAGAAGAGACTTCTTGCTTTGTGGTTGCAGGGGTTGCTTGAGAGGGATATCTTTGACCTCTTCCTCCCTGAGTTCGATAAACCTTGGGTTATCCACTTAAGGGAAACTTGCTGCTGTTCTACAAACCTCTGCTCTTGGAGGCCCAACACTGTCTACAAGAATAGAAGCACCCGTAGACATCAGCTATGTGCTTTGGTTTTTCATTTTTCTGATTTTTTTTAATTTTATGCCCATTAGAATCTTGGTCAAATACTAGCTAGGTTTGACCATGATTTAAACAAGTTTAAATCATGAAAATGAAAAGGTAAGCCTCGATCCTTCTTAGTCACTCTAAAATGAAGCTTTTGGGAGGTTTTGGAAATTTCCATGTTTGAAACCTAAAACCACTTCTCTTCATGCCTTACTTCATAAGACGGAGTTTAGGGTCATTAGGGAGTAGATACATGATTTGCCTGATTTGAATATGTCTAGACCTTGTTTATCATCTTGAATGCTTACTATATGACATAAGAAGACTATGTGGGTTGGTATTTCATTTTTTTATTTTTTTTATTTTCATGCCCATTTGAATCTTGGTCAAATCCTAGGTTTGAGCAAGATTTAAACAAGTTTAACACATGAAAACGAATAAGTAAGCCTGGATCCTTCTTAGTCACTCCAAAATGTACCAATTGATAGATGTGTTAACTTTGCTTCATGGAAAAATTAATGTCATGTAAATGAGTTAACTTGGATTTCCTACCCTTGAATCCATAGGAAACTTTGTTCTAATGCACTATAATAATCAACCGAGTTTTTACACCAACAGGTTTGTCACTTACGTGTGGTACCCATGCGTGAGGTCCCACACTTCAGTGAGCACAAGTCACGTGCACTAGGTACGCAAACTCCCAGCCATCTTCTTTGTCAAGAGAAGACGCATCAGGATGCGTACTGGAAGTCTCTGGGTCCTTCAGGATCCTTCGGTTGTCCCTCTCACACAAAAAAAAAATCTCTCATTCTCGGCCTCGCTCGACTCGCTCGCTCGCTCGCTCGCACCTCCTGCTCATTGACAAAACCTGCACAACATTCAACATCATCACCCGAAAAAGGGGAGACACCAGAATGCACTCCCTTCTTCTCTCCTTCCGAGTGATCCCTCTTCCTCCGAGTTTCACTCGACGGGCAAACACACATGTGCTGCATAGTAATAATAAAAAAGTACTCCATTAAAAGGTTAATCTAGGGTTTTGCCCACTACTACAGATCAAGTTCAAAAATATCCAACTACTGGTTCGATTTTGGGCTACTAATGTGCGTTGGTTTTTTATTTTTTAATTTTTCTGAATGTTTATGCCCATTTGAATCTTGGTCAAATCCTATGTTTGACCAAGATTTAAACAAGCATAAACATGAAAATGAAAAGGTAAGCTTGGGTCCTTCTTAGTCACTCTAAAATTAAGCTTTTGGGATGTTTTTTAAATTTCCATGTTTGAAACCCAAAACCACTTATCTTCATGCCTGACTTCATAAGACAAAGTTAAGGGTTAGGGGGTAGATACATGCTTTTTCTGTTTTGAATATGTCTAGACCTTGTTCATCAACTTGAATGCTTACTATATGACATAAGAAGACTATATGTTCGTTGGTTTTTCATTTTTTGTTTTTTTCGAATGTTTATGCCCATTTGAATCTTGGTCAAATCCTAGGTTTGACCAAGATTTAAACAAGTTTAAAACATAAAATGAAAAGGTAAGCCTGGATCCTTCTTAGTCATTCTAAAATGAAGCTTTTGGGGGTTCTTGAAATCTCAATGTTTGAAACCCAAAACCACTTCTCTTCATGGTTGACTTCATAAGACAGTTTAGGGTTTGGGGTAGATACATGATTTGTCGGGTTTGAATATGTCTAGACATGCATGCTTGTTTATCAACTTGAATGCTTACAATATGACATAAGAAGACTATATGTGTGTTGGTCAAATCCTATGTTTGACCAAGATTTAAACAAGCATAAATCCTGAAAATGAAAAGGTAAGCTGCTTGGATCCTTCTTACTCACTCTAAAATTAAGCTTTTGGGAAGTTTTTGAAATTTCCATGTTTGAAACCAAAACCACTTCTCTTCATGCTTGACTTCATAAGACATAGTTAAGGGTTAGGGGCCGGGTAGATACATGCTTTTTCTGTTTTGAATATATATGTCTAGACCTTGTTCATCAACTTGAAGGCTTACTATATATATATATATGACATAAGAAGCTAGGCTATGTGCTTTGGTTTTCATTTTTTGTTTTTTTCTGAATGTTTATGCCCATTTGAATCTTCGTCAAATCCTAGGTTAATTTGACCAAGATTTAAGCAAGTTTAAAACACATGAAGATGAAAAGGTAAGCCTGGATCCTTCTTAGTCATTCTAAAATGAAGCTTTTGGGGGGTTCTTGAAATCTCAATGTTTGAAACCCAAAACCACTTCTCTTCATGGTTGACTTCATAAGACAGAGTTTAGGGTTAAGGGTAGATACATGATTTGCCAGGTTTGAATATGTCTAGATCGACCTTGTTTATCAACTTGAATGCTTACTATATATATGACGTAAGAATACTATGTGCTTTGGTTTTTCTTTTTTTTTTATTTTTTCTAACTTTTTATGCTCATTTGAATCTTGTTGGTCAAATCCTAGGTTTGACCAAGATTTAAACAAACTTAAAACATGAAAATGAAAAGGTAAGCATGGATCCTTCCCACACTCTAAAATTAAGCTTTTGGGAAGTTTTTGAAATTTCCATGTTTGAAACCCAAAACCACTTCTCTTCATGCTTGACTTCATAAGACAAAGTTAAGGGTTAGGGGTAGATACATGCTTTTTCTGTTTTGAATATGTTTAAACCTTGTTCATCAACTTGAATGCTTACTATATGACATAAGAAGACTATATGTGCGTTGGTTTTTCATTTTTCATTTTTTCTGAATGTTTATGCCCATTTGAATCTTGGTCAAATCCTAGGTTTTTGACCAAGATTTAAACAAGTATAAAATATGAAAACAAAAAGGTAAGCCTGGATCCTTCTTAATCACTCTAAAATGAAGCAGCCTTTTGGGATGTTCTTGAAATTTTCATGTTTGAAACCCAAAACCACTTCTCTTCATGATTGACTTCATAATTAAGACAGAGTTTAAGGTTAGGGGCAGATATATACATGATTTTCTGGTTTGAATATGTCTAGACCTTGTTTATCAACTTTAATGTCTTACTATATGACATAAAGAATGTTATGTGCTTTGGTTTATCATTCTTTTTGTTTTTCCTGAATTTTTATGCCCATTTGAATCTTGGTCAAATCCTAGGTTTGACCAAGATTGAAACAAGTTTAAAACATCAAAATAGAAAGGTAAGCATGAATCATTCTTAATTATTCACTCCAAAATGAAGCTTTTGGGAGGTATGATACGTCTCCGACGTATCGATAATTTCTTATGTTCTATGCCATATTATTGATGATACCTACATGTTTTATGCACACTTTATGTCATATTCGTGCATTTTCTGGAACTAACCTATTAACAAGATGCCGAAGTGCCGGTTCTCGTTTTACGCTGTTTTTGGTTTCGAAATCCTAGTAACGAAATATTCTCGGAATTGGACGAAACAAAGACCCGGGGGCCTATTTTTCCACGGAGCTTCCGGAACACCGAAGAACATACGAAGTGGGGCCACGAGGTGGCGACACCACAAGGCGGCGCGGCCCTGGGGGGCCCGCGCCGCCCTATGGTGTGGCCCCCTCGTCGGGCCCCCGACTCGCCCTTCCGCCTACTTAAAGCCTCCGTCGCGAAACCCCGAGGGAAAAACCACTATACGGAAAACCTTACGAGACGCCGCCGCCGCCGATCCCATCTCGGGGGATTCCGGAGATCTCCTCCGGCGCCCGCCGGAGAGGGGATTCATCTCCCGGAGGACTCTACACCGCCATGGTCGCCTCCGGAGTGATGAGTGAGTAGTTCACCCCTGGACTATGGGTCCATAGTAGTAGCTAGATGGTTGTCTTCTCCTCATTGTGCTTCATTGTTGGATCTTGTGAGCTGCCTAACATGATCAAGATCATCTATCCGTAATACTCTATGTTGTGTTTGTCGGGATCCGATGGATAGAGAATACCATGTCATGTTAATTATCAAGTTATTACATATGTGTTGTTTATGATCTTGCATGCTCTCCGTTACTAGTAGAGGCTCTGGCCAAGTTTTTACTCTTAACTCCAAGAGGGAGTATTTATGCTCGATAGTGGGTTCATGCCCGCATTGACACCTGGGGGAGTGACAGAAACCCCTAAGGTTGTGTTGTGTTGTTGCCACTAGGGATAAAACATTGGTGCTATGTCCGAGGATGTAGTTGTTGATTACATTACGCACCATACTTAATGCAATTGTCTGTTGCTTTGCAACTTAATACTGGAAGGGGTTCGGATGATAACTCTGAAGGTGGACTTTTTAGGCATAGATGCAGTTGGATGGCGGTCTATGTACTTTGTCGTAATGCCCAATTAAATCTCACTATACTTATCATGTCATGTATGTGCATTGTTATGCCCTCTCTATTTGTCAATTGCCCGACTGTAATTTGTTCACCCAACATGCTTTTATCTTATGGGAGAGACACCTCTAGTGAACTGTGGACCCCGGTCCATTCTTTAATACTGAAATACAAATCTGCTTGCAATACTTGTTTTTACTATTTTCTCTGCAAACAATCATCTTCCACACAATACGGTTAATCCTTTGTTACAGACAAGCCGGTGAGATTGACAACCTCACCTGTTTCGTTGGGGCAAAGTACTTTGGTTGTGTTGTGCTTGGTTCCACGTTGGCGCCGGAATCTCGGTGTTGCGCCGCACTACATCCCGCCGCCATCAACCTTCAACGTGCTTCTTGGCTCCTCCTGGTTCGATAAACCTTGGTTTCTTTCCGAGGGAAAACTTGCTGATGTGCGCATCATACCTTCCTCTTGGGGTTGCCCAACGAACGTGTGAAATACACGCCATCAAGCATATTTTCCGGCGCCGTTGCCGGGGAGATCAAGACACGCCGCAAGGGGAGTCTCCACTTCTCAATCTCTTTACTTTGTTTTTGTCTTGCTTTATTTTATTTACTACTTTGTTTGCTGCATTATATCAAAACACAAAAAAATTAGTTGCTAGCTTTACTTTATTTGCTATCTTGTTTGCTATATCAAAAACACAAAAAAATTAGTTTACTTGCATTTACTTTATCTAGTTTGCTTTATTTACTACTGCTAAAATGGCCAACCCTGAAAATACTAAGTTGTGTGACTTCACTAGCACAAATAATAATGATTTCTTATGCACACCTATTGCTCCACCTGCTACTACAGCGGAATTCTTTGAAATTAAACTCTGCTTTACTAAATCTTTTCATGAGAGAGCAATTTTACGGTGTTAGTTTTGATGATGCTGCTGCCCATCTCAATAATTTTGTTGAACTATGTGAAATGCAAAAATATAAAGATGTAGATGGTGACATTATAAAATTAAAATTGTTCCCTTTCTCATTAAGAGGAAGAGCTAAAGATTGGTTGCTATCTCTCGCCTAAGAATAGTATTGATTCATGGACTAAATGCAAGGATGCTTTTATTGGTAGATATTATCCCCCTGCTAAAATTATATCTTTGAGGAGTAGCATAATGAATTTTAAACAATTGGATAATGAACATGTTGCTCAAGCTTGGGAAAGAATGAAATCTCTGGTTAAAAATTGCCCAACCCATGGACTGACTACTTGGATGATCATCCAAACCTTCTATGCGGGACTAAATTTTTCTTCGCGGAATTTATTGGATTCAGCTGCTGGAGGTACCTTTATGTCCATCACTCTTGGTGAAGCAACAAAGCTTCTTGATAATATGATGGTTAATTACTCTGAATGGCACACGGAAAGAGCTCCACAAGGTAAAAAGGTAAATTCTGTTGAAGAATCCTCTTCCTTGAATGATAAGGTTGATGCTATTATGTCTATGCTTGTTAATGGTAGGACTAATGTTGATCCTAATAATGTTCCATTAGCTTCATTGGTTGCCCAAGAAGAACATGTTGATGTAAACTTCATTAAAAATAATAATTTCAACAACAATGCTTATCGGAACAATTCTAGTAATAACTATAGGCCATATCCTTATAATAATGGTAACGGTTATGCTAATTCTTATGGGAATTCTTACAAAAATAATAGGAATACACCCCCTGGACTTGAAGCCATGCTTAAAGAATTTATTAGTACACAAACCGCCTTTAACAAATCTGTTGAGGAAAAGCTCAATAAAATTGATATTCTTGCTTCTAGAGTTGATAGTCTTGCCTCTGATGTTGATCTTTTGAAATCGAAAGTTATGCCTAATAGGGATATTGAAAATAAAATTGTTACTACAGCAAATGCCATCCAAGTTAGAATTAATGAGAATATAAGATTAATGGCTGAACTGCGTGCTAGGTGGGATAGAGAAGAAAATGAAAAACTAGCTAAAAAGGAAAATGTAGCTAAAGTTTGGACTATTACCACCACTAGCAATGCTAATGATTCATATGTTGCTGCACCTCCTACTATCAATGGTAAAATAATTGGTGTTGGCAATGCTTCTACTCCTAGTGCAAAGCGCGCAAAATTACTCGAAACTGCTAAAAGCTACTTGAAACTGCTTGTGATAAAGCTCGCTGAAATTTTTTCCAACCTTGGGGATGATAATCCCATTGCTTTAGATTGTAATGATTTAGATTTTGATGATTGCCACATCTCTGAAGTTATAAAGTTCTTACAAAAACTTGCTAAAAGTCCCAATGCTAGTGCTATAAATTTGGCTTTCACAAAACATATTACAAATGCTCTCATAAAAGCTAGAGAAGAGAAACTAAAACTTGAAACTTCTATTCCTAGAAAGCTAGAGGATGGTTGGGAGCCCATCATTAAAATGAGAGTCAAAGATTTTGATTGTAATGCTTTATGTGATCTTGGTGCAAGTATTTCTGTTATGCCTAAGAAAGTCTATGATATGCTTGACTTGCCACCATTGAAAAACTGTTATCTGGATGTTAATCTCGCTGATAATGCTAAAAAGAAACCTTTGGGGAAAGTTGATAATGTTCATATTATGGTTAACAATAACCTTGTCCCCGTTGATTTTGTTGTCTTGGATATTGAATGCAATGCATCTTGCCCCATTATATTGGGAAGACCTTTTCTTCGAACCGTTGGTGCCACTATTGATATGAAGGAAGGTAATATTAAATATCAATTTCCTCTCAAGAAAGGTATGGAACACTTCCCTAGAAAGAGAATGAAGGTACCTTATGATTCTATTATTAGAACAAATTATGATGTTGATGCTTCATCTTTCGATGTTACTTGAGATACACTTTCTGCGCCTAGGCTGAAAGGCGTTAAAGAAAAGCGCTTATGGGAGACAACCCATGTTTTTACTACAGTATTTTTGTTTTATATTTGTGTCTTGGAAGTTGTTTACTACTGTAGCAACCTCTCCTTATCTTAGTTTTATGTTTTGTTGTGCCAAGTAAAGTCTTTGATAGAAAAGTAAGTACTAGATTTGGATTACTGCGCAGTTCCAGATTTCTTTGCTGTCACGAATCTGGGTCTATCTCCCTGTAGGTAGCTCAGAAAATTAAGCCAATTTACGAGCATGATCCTCAGATATGTACGCAACTTTCATTCAATTTGAGCATTTTCGTTTGAGCAAGTCTGGTGGCCTAATAAAATCCATCTTTACGGACTGTTCTGTTTTGACAGATTCTGTCTTTTATTTCGCATTGCCTCTTTTGCTATGTTGGATGAATTTCTTTGATCCACTAATGTCCAGTAGCTTTATGCAATGTCCAGAAGTGTTAAGAATGATTGTGTCACCTCTGAACATGTGAATTTTTATTATGCACTAACCCTCTAATGAGTTGTTTCGAGTTTGGTGTGGAGGAAGTTTTCAAGGATCAAGAGAGGAGTATGATGTAATATGATCAAGGAGAGTGAAAGCTCTAAGCTTGGGGATGCCCCGGTGGTTCACCCCTGCATATTCTAAGAAGACTCAAGCGTCTAAGCTTGGGGATGCCCAAGGCATCCCCTTCTTCATCGACAACATTATCGGGTTCCTCCCCTGAAACTATATTTTTATTCCGTCACATCTTATGCACTTTGCTTGGAGCGTCGGTTTGTTTTTGTTTTTTGTTTTGTTTGAATAAAATGGATCCTAGCATTCACTTTATGGGAGAGAGACACGCTCCGCTGTAGCATATGGACAAATATGTCCTTAGGCTCTACTCATAATATTCATGGCGAAGTTCTTCTTCGTTAAATTGTTATATGGTTGGAATTGGAAAATGCTACATGTAGTAACTCTAAAATGTCTTGGATAATTTGATACTTGGCAATTGTTGTGCTCATGTTTAAGCTCTTGCATCATATACTTTGCACCCATTAATGAAGAAATACTTAGAGCTTGCTAATTTGGTTTGCATATTTGGTTTCTCTAGAGTCTAGATAACATCTAGTATTGAGTTTTGAACAACAAGGAAGACGGTATGGAGTCTTATAATGTTTACCATATGTCTTTTATGTGAGTTTTGCTGTACCGTTCATCCTTGTGTTTGTTTCAAATAACCTTGCTAGCCTAAACCTTGTATCGAGAGGGAATACTTCTCATGCATCCAAAATACTTGAGCCAACCACTATGCCATTTGTGTCCACCATACCTACCTACTACATGGTATTTATCCGCCATTCCAAAGTAAATTGCTTGAGTGCTACCTTTAAAATTCCATCATTCACCTTTGCAATATATAGCTCATGGGACAAATAGCTTAAAAACTATTGTGGTATTGAATATGTACTTATGCACTTTATCTCTTATTAAGTTGCTTGTTGAGCGATAACCATGTTTCGGGGACGCCATCAACTATTCTTTGTTGGATATCATGTGAGTTGCTATGCATGTCCGTCTTGTCTCGAAGCAAGAGAGATCTACCACCTTCATGGTTGGAGCATGCATATTGTTAGAGAAGAACTTTGGGCCGCTAACTAAAGCCATGATTCATGGTGGAAGTTTCAGTTTGGACATATATCCTCAATCTCATATGAGAATAATAATTGTTGCCACATGCTTATGCATTAAAGAGGAGTCCATTATCTGTTGTCCATGTTGTCCCGGTATGGATGTCTAAGTTGAGAATAATCAAAAGCGAGAAATCCAAAATGCGAGCTTTCTCCTTAGACCTTTGTACAGGCGACATGGAGGTACCCCATTGTGACACTTGGTCAAAACATATGCATTGCAAAGATCCGGTAGTCCAAGTTAATTAGGACAAGGTGCGGGCACTATTAGTATACTATGCATGAGACTTGCAACTTGTAAGATATAATTTACATAACTCATATGCTTTATTACTACCGTTGACAAAATTGTTTCATGTTTTCAAAATAAAAGCTCTAGCACAAATATAGCAATCGATGCTTTCCTCTTTGAAGGACCATTCTTTTTACTTTTATGTTGAGTCGAGTTCACCTATTTCTCTCCACCTCAAGAAGCAAACACTTGTGTGAACTGTGCATTGATTCCTACATACTTGCATATTGTACTTGTTATATTACTCTATGTTGACTATTATCCATGAGATATACATGTTACAAGTTGAAAGCAACCGCTGAAACTTAATCTTCCTTTGTGTTGCTTCAATACCTTTACTTTGATTTATTGCTTTATGAGCTAACTCTTATGCAAGACTTATTAATACTTGTCTTGAAGTACTATTCATGAAAAGTCTTTGCTTTATGATTCATTTGTTTACTCATGTCATTACCATTGTTTTGATCGCTGCATCCACTACATATGTTTACAAATAGTATGATCAAGGTTATGATGGCATATCACTTCGAAATTATCTTTGTTATCGTTTTACCTGCTCGGGACGAGCGAAACTAAGCTTGGGGATGCTTGATACGTCTCCGACGTATCGATAATTTCTTATGTTCTATGCCATATTATTGATGATACCTACATGTTTTATGCACACTTTATGTCATATTCGTGCATTTTCCGGAACTAACCTATTAACAAGATGCCGAAGTGCCAGTTCTCGTTTTCTCGCTGTTTTTGGTTTCAGAAATCCTAGTAACGAAATATTCTCGGAATTGGACGAAACAAAGACCCGGGGCCTATTTTTCCACGGAGCTTCCGAAGACCGAAGAACATACGAAGTGAGGCCACGAGGTGGCGACACCACAAGGCGGCGCGGCCTGCGGGGCGCGCCGCCCTATGGTGTGGCCCCCTCGTGCCGCCCTCGACTCTGCCCTTCCGCCTACTTAAAGCCTCCGTCGCGAAACCCCCGAGGGAAAAACCACGATACGGAAAACCTTGCGAGACGCCGCCGCCGCCGATCCCATCTCGGGGATTCTGGAGATCTCCTCCGGCGCCCTGCCGGAGAGGGGATTCATCTCCCGGAGGACTCTACACCGCCATGGTCGCCTCCGGAGTGATGAGTGAGTAGTTCACCCCTGGACTATGGGTCCATAGCAGTAGCTAGATGGTTGTCTTCTCCTCATTGTGCTTCATTGTTGGATTGTGAGAATCGGAACTTAACTTTCCGACCCTCCTGTGTTACTCGTCAATCCCAAGATCAATGTTGACGACACAGCGAAATGTATATCATTACAGAAGTACAAAAATTAATTATTACAAAGTTTGAATAGCCACATAGTGTGATATTCATTACAATCAGAAAGCACAGCGGATAAATAAAACGCGAAGTGACTCCATCTCAGCCACAGGCAGTTGATGTAGTCCACGAGGCCTCACTCTTGAATGTCGTCGTAGTTGTTGTAGTCTTCCTTGTCTTTGTAGTACTCTGAATATCAACAAAAGTTTTGCCATGAGTACATTTCGTACTCAACATGCCCCTCGATGCAAGACCTAATATATCTACATGAGGCTTCAAAGGAAGGTTGTAGGTTCTTTTGCATAAAAGCCAATTATATTTGCAATATATTTGATAAAAGCAGTTTTAGATGAAAACATCTTTTATAATGAGTGTAATATTTCTCATCAATATGGTTGTCCTCGACAACTCACTTATCTCATAGGATTCAGATTCCAGGGGAAAGGATGGAAAGGAGATAGAGAGAGGCAAAGAGGGAAATAGAAAAACAGGTTCCCGTATGTCAAGAAAGATTCATGTGTCGTCCATGACCGTGGACACGGCTATTCGAATAGTTTTAACTCTGCAGAGGTTGTACACTTTGCCCACACGACACAACCCCGTCTTGTTGCCCACCAGTGGCCTCTGGTTTAGTACACACCATTTGGTGTACCGGCAGAGGGATTGTGCCAAGGTCTTTTAGCTAGATCCCCCAAAGATGTGACATGCCCACCGGGTCTGGCACACGGTACTGAGAGTATGTCCCCAAACCGGTCCCCCCATCTGTGCCGAAGGTTCTCCCGTAGGCAGCCACCTCATCTGCGGTACAGCGACATCAACACCTAAGGCTGACTAACTTACTTAACCAGGCCAGTGCCCATATAGCATGTGGTTGTACGGTTGTCACAATCTTCAAATCCAAGACTTATTAGGACCCTTAAGCGGCACGAACGACGGATTGCTCCCTCCAACTTGTGAAGGGCAGCCAATCGCTCCTTCAACATTTGATTCAGTCGTCGCCCGCGCCATGTTTAGATGGTAAGTTTCACCCGGAGTAGAAGAGAGAGTAGATGAAGCAACGACGGCTAATCAGCCTAGCTCAACGAGCCCAACAACTTTCAAAAGTGTATGTTTGACCCAAAGGTCGATCAATTCCTCCAAAGAGGCAATAGGAAGTATCCTAATGATTATTTAGCGTGCTAAGCATATCTACTCTATCAAGATTATTATATAACCTCTACTCAGGGTATCAAGTAAAAGGCGACAAGCGAGATCAAGGTTGGTGTGTCAATCGACACGCTAGCTACTGGAATAAAATAGCATATATATTTGTAAAACATAAAATAGCATGCAATTTGTAAAACTGGGATAAATATGATGAGAGGGCATGCCTTCGTTGTCAAACTCCTGTTTTTCACTTCCTTGATCGTGATTGTACCACTCTCCGTTCCCTCCTAATCGTCGTATCGAAGCAATAACAATACAAATAAATACAAGCAATACAACGAATAAGATGCAAATGAAAAGTGAATAAGATCCAAATAAAAAGATCCAAATAATAGGTCCGTGTCGCTCGTTCGACTTACATAGAGTACACGAAAAAAAGACCGGAATGACTCGTACGGGATTTGGGTTATCTAAGGCATAGGGCGTGGGGATCGCTCTATATTGAGTGACAAACTATTTTAGAAAATATATTAAGCCAACGTGTATACTCGATACTATTTTAATATGTAATGCACAAACAAATCTTCATGCTAACTAGCGGTACACATGCATAGGTCAATAATCTAAGATTAGAATAATTTACACATGACCCAACATCAACATCTAATATTCAACTTGCATGCATGCAGGAAATAAGGTAACGATGATATTAGCATAATATTAAAGCAACAACCAACCAGAGTAAGCTAATAAAAGAATTATATGTTGATTTAATATAAAACATAACATAATAAGCAAGCAATTACCGGTTACAACGACCGGACATCTCCTACTTATAAAAAGCAAACAAGTTTATTAACACTACAAGAGATGCATGTAAGGCAATAATTAAATTCAGAAAATACACCTATAGCTAAGCACGTGTTAACAAGTGCAAAATCATACATAGAAGATATCATCTAATTATACTGAATAAATCTATATCTAAGCAGGTATTATTAATTTGGAAAAGCTACTACATAGCTAACACATGCAATCTAGCAGATGGAGTTCGGTTCATAATCTTGCATTTTTCTCAAACTAGAAAAACAAGACTAGCAGTACATTAGCTAACTCATATGCACTACACTAACATGCTACTGGATCCAAGCAAACACAATGAAATAACCTTCTAGACAATAAACCAAAATCTAGTATTAATAAAATACTATTCTGACAACTCAAATGCTATTTAGGCATAACCAACTGATCTGAAATAATTCTACAGTATACTAAACAACACTAGCTAATTAGTACTAGAAAAGATGCACGATAAAGCAATAATTAAATCTAGCAATTATCCTATAACTGATCATGTGTAAACAAGAATCAAACAATACAGAAAACACATCATCTAATCCTTCTAAATAAATCTATTCTATAACCAAGCATGTGTAAACAATCACTGATATAAGATCTGCAAATATGCAAACCTTTTCTATTGACCATACCCAAACTAGATTATACTCTAGATGAACATGCAAGTAATTAAGGCATCATTTAAATCTAACAGGTAAACCTATAGTCAATCATATGAAACCACTTGCAATTTTTTATGATCCAACAAGACAGTGATGAATAAGTACATACACGACTAGCAGCAATATAATGGCTATGCGGCTCAAATCACTTTTCCAAGAGTTTTGATAAACCTCAAATGTAATCAGTACACATGCAGTGGAAAATCTACCAAACTTTAGAGATGAGCTAACTCATATATACACACGGTACAACCGATATTCAGCAAAAACGTGCATGCATATATATTGAGCAGATTTGAACATAGAACGAATTTGGCCATACCTAAAGGATAATTCAAGCAAATTTCCATGCATGAGTATATAACTGGAACAACAGTACGTGCTTCAAATAAAAGACCACACTCTAGTAAGTTGCAGACTGCTATACAACATAGGCAAATAAAACACTCAACCAATATATGCATACCTTTATATGATTTTGAAATCTACTCATCGACTATGAAAACTATGAAGGCTGCTAGGGTTTATAACATCATTTGGCACGATTTCTCCGTTGGGCTTGTGTGGATTCGAGGTGTGCAAGGTGCTAGAACGCTTATGCCATCGAATGGCATTCGGTTCACCGGCGACTCGACAAACTGTAAAACTACGGCTGGAAACCATGTCTAGGAGGTAGACATAGACATGGGTAGTGTGTGGGTGCAAGGATTTGTTACGGGGCTCACCGAGTGTGGCGCAGTTGTCCGACGAACTTGATGAACCGAGTTGCAGCGGTGGTCGTGGACGTCGTCGGTGATCAACGGCTTGTCCTTATGGTTCCTTGAATCAGCTTCCCTTCTTTCTGTGATCCTCCTGGCGCAGCAGCTCCGCTACTGGTGGTCGGGGTCGTCGGGAACACGAACGGCGTTCGACGGCGTTCTCGCGAGATTGGTTTGGTGTGTGAGAGCGTAGAGCCGAGGCAGTGCCGTGGGATGCAAAGAGAAGAGCAAGACGCTGGTATGTGGCTGTATAAGAGGAGAATGGTGCTCTAAGTATGTGAGTAAAGAGAGGTTGATGGGAGGTAATAGCAGCAGTTTATGGTGGCGTTTATGGCTGGCGTTTCACTTCGCTGCACTTGTGCGTGCCGTTATATGCGGGACATGAAGAAGAAGCTGCGCGACGCCTTGGCTAACTGGGCTCGACGGCTGGGCGTGTTGTGCTCGGACTCGTGCGTGCGAGTCAAGTGTCCCGTTCATGCGTGATGAGAACGATCAAGTGGTGTTAGCTGGGTTGACTCGTTTGGTTTAGTGCGGTCAGACGAAACAATATGTCACTGGAACGAAAAGGAAAGAAATCACCAGGGTAAGGATCGATAGGTGCAAGTCACGTACATGTCAAGGAAAGCAAGAGAAGCACATCGTTGTGGTGCAGCCAGGCAAGAAAAAGAAAAGGAGCAGACAAAGTGACAGGCCTAGCGTGTATCGATGCATACAGCCAAGTAAAGAAAAATAAAATAAAATAAATGATAGAAGGAGAGGGATTGTGCGATGGATGAGGAAAAAAAAGAATAGACATGGGATCTAACCAATGTTGTGTATGTGAGTTGGTGCAAGTACGTGTATACCACAGGCAAATCCAAAGAGATTTTAAGAAAGAACCAAATAAGAAAATAATTGTCAACTAAAAGCAAATCCAAATAAATGTGCAAAGAGATAAATTAATCTTGTCTCATATTAAAATATTTTCAGAGAAATAATTTTAAACAACTCTAAATAAAATATTTATTTATTTTATCACAACGCAACATTCTTTGTTAAAAAAAAATTCAGTTCGTAAAAATCAGGATGCTACAATTCTACCCCCCTTAAAAGGAATCTCGACCCCGAGATTCGGTCTAAGAGAAAAGATTTGGAAACTCCTAACATAGGGCATCTTCGTATTTCCATGTCGCTTCATTGTGTTGTCGCTTCATTGGACTTTGTAACATATCATCAATAATATGGCATAGAACATAAGAAATTATCGATACGT